>NW_027185755.1:3735077-3740082 GCF_028583685.1 Petaurus breviceps papuanus | reverse complement strand
TATATATATATATATATATATATATATATATATATATATATGTCTATATAGGAGGGTATATGGGCATATGAATACATATGTGAATGTGTGTATATATGTGTACAGGTATACATAGATAGAGGGCACAGGACCAATTTAATAGGAAGGGATGATACTTAAAAGGTGATATTAAGAGGTGAGAGAGGAATTTAATGAGAGGAGATGGGGAGAGACAGAATGGGGTAAACTATCTCATGTAGAAGAGGGAAGGGAAAATGGTTATAATGAAGGGGAAGAATAGGAAGGCAAAAGGGAATGGGTCAACATTATTCTCACTGAATTTGGCTTAGGGAGGGAATGAAATACACACTAAATAGGGTATCTCACCCTACAGGAGAGTGGGGGGGAAGGGGACGAGAGGAGGGATGATGGAAGGAAGGGCAGGCTGGGGGGGAGGGAAGTTGGAAGCACCCACTTTTGAAAAGGGACAGGATCAAAGTAAAGAATAGAACAAGTGGGAGGTGGGATAGGAGGGAGGGAAATATAGTCAGTCTTTTGTAATATATCTACTATGGAAATGTTTTGTGTAGCTACACATGTACAACCTATACTGAATTGCTTATCTTCCCAGTAAGGGTGGGTGACAAGGGAGGAAGGGAATGAATCTGGAATTCAAAGTTTTACAATCAAATATATATATATACTATTATCAATATTATTTTACATGTAACTGGGAAATAAGACATACAGGCACTGGGGCATGGATATCCACCGTGCCCTACTGGAAAGTCAGAGGGGATATGGGAGAAGATATGGGAGAGAGCAGATTGGAGTAGTGGATACTTTGGGGTGGTGGGTAGGGAATAAATGGGGAGAAAATCTGTAACTCAAAATCTTGCAGAAATGAATGATGTAAACTAGAAGTTAATAAAACATTTGACTAAAAAAAATGAAATTTAAAAAGTTGCAAAAAAAAAATATTTTTTGGTCAGTTCCCCCCATTGCACATCCTATTGTTCAGTAAACTTCTTTTGTTAAATATTGCATTCACAACATATTTTTTGTTTTTGTTACATGTCTCATTTTATTTTTTGTCTCAATTTAAATATATCATTTTGTTCCAACCCCAAGCCTGAACCACCACCAAACTAGCCTGAAAACAAGTCCTTGGAAAGCTGTGTCCCAGCAGAAACCAGTGTCCCAGACACTGTGCTAAATACTGGGGATATAGAAAAAGGAACAAAAACTAAACAAAACAAAACCCCCCCCAAATCAGTGCCTACCCTCAAGGAGCTCACAGTCTAATGGAGTAGAAAAGCTGTTCAAACAAACCATATACAGGATAAGTTGGTATCGATCAATAGAGGAAAGGTACTAGAATAAAGGGGGATTAAAAAAGGCTTTCTGTAGGAGGTGGAGTTTTAACTGGGACTTTATAGAAGCTACTGTGTTTCCCCGATAATAAGACACTGTCTTATTATTTTTTTTGGAAAGAAAAACACCAGAGGGCTTATTTTCAGGGGAGGGCTTATGTTGTCCTGCCTCAGCTCTCCTCTGTGGCACTGCTCTCAATGGCGCCAGCAAGCAAATCACTGGGGAAGAACAGGATGATGTGCTCACTGCTGCAGCTCTGATTGGATGCAGCTCAGAGCGCGGCATGCGTTTCACCCGGAGGGAGGGACAGTGCATACAGAGGGTACCATAATGTAGCGTGTAGCACAGGGGATCACCTTCACTACAGTAGCAATCTCAATAGGGCTTATTTTCGGGGAAGGGCTTATTTTAGAGGAATCTTACACAGTAAGGGGAGGGCTTATTTTCGGGATAGGTCTTATTATCAGGGAAACACAGGTAGGAAAGCCAGAAGGTAGAGATGAGGAGGGAGAGAATACCAATCTTGGATGACAGCCAGTTAAAACACTTGGAGTCAGGAGATAGAACATCTTGTTGGAAGAATGGTAAGAAGGCCAGTGTCACTGGATATCCAGATACACAAAAGGGAGTAAGGTGTAAGAAGACTGGAAAGGTTGGAGAGGGCCTGGTTATGGAGGGCTCAACGGATGATTTTGTGGTTGATGCTGGAGGTGATTGGAAATCACTGGATTTTACTGAACGGTCTGGAGTGGGGGGAGAGAGTGTCAGTCTGAGTCCTTCCAGCTCGGCACAACCTGCTCAAGCTTGAGCTCATACCTTTTAAGAATCCAGCGTCTGGGGCGGCTAAGTGGTACAGTGATTAGAGCACCGGCCCTGGAGTCAGGAGGACCTGAGTTCAAATCCGGCCTCAGACACTTGACACACTTACTAGCTGTGTGACCTTGGGCAAGTCACTTAACCCCAACTGTCTTGCCTTCCCCCCTACAAAAAAAAAAAAGAATCCAGAGTCATCTACATGCTATGACATGGCAACTACAATATGGCATAAAGTGCATTTGAGGGGTGAAAAAAATGGTGAGATCAAAGAGGGAAGGGTAATCTAGGAAGACTTCCTCAAGAAGGTAGTATTTGAGTTAGGTTTTAAAGAAAGGGTAGGGAGGTGGCTAGGTGACAGTGACTAGAGCACTAGCCCTGAAATCAAAAGGACTTGAGTTCAAATCCAACCTCAGACACTTACTACCTGTTTGACCCTGAGCCAGTCACTTAACCTCCAATTGCCTCGAAAAAAAAAAAGAAAAGAAAAGATAGAAAGAAGAGGTGGAGGGGGAGGGCAGTTCAGGCACATGAAAAGTGCGGCACAGACTGAAGAGCACCAGATGTGCTCTTGTGGAGCAGAAGATTATGAGACCATACATATCAGGGAGACTCCCAGTTACTCTTCTCCCCTGGGAGCAGGGGTAGGTAGACTATTCTGTGAGGAGTTGGGCCAAGGTTCTCCTTGCCTTGTGCCCTCAATGATCCTTGACCTCAGGCCTTATCTATGGACAAGGCTCAAATTCTCTCACCAGTGGCCAGAAGGCTTTCCACAGGACAGGCATTTGGGAACAGAGAGTACCCCCGCCACGATGCTCCTCTGCATAGTTGCGATTCAGGTCCCCTATGCAGGTCCAGGTGCTGTTGAGTGTCACACACCACTTGGCATGGTCATGGGTGGCACTGAAGGGATGCACAGTTGAGTCAGGGAAGGCCAGCTCTTGCACATTTAACACATGGAAGGGGCCAGAACAGCTGGAGGGCAGCACTTTACTTGTTCTGGGCCAAAACTGGACAAACAGGTCACTGCCTAGAGCCGTGTTCAGCCAGCCCGAGTACAAGTCTGTGGGAGACGACACCTAGTCAGGGCCAAGAGCCTCGGGTTCTAGTCATGGCTCTACCCCAAAATGGCCCAAACACTGAAAATCTCTGTAAAACTTCCCTTTTTGCATCCATCAAAGGTCTGAATGGCCTTCATGGACTAGGGGGTGGGGGTGGGGGTGGGGATGACTACCCTTCTCTGCCCTACTTGGGCCTCACCATCTTGGAAGTCATTAAACTTGGCAAAGCTTCGGAAGACAACCCCAGCTCTTGAGGTAAGGGCGACACTTCGATTCCAGGGACCCTGGCTCACATGGTGACCTTGGGCAGCTTGTTTTAGCTCTGGCAGGTCCTGGGCAAAGGATCCTTCTAGCCTGTAGTCATAGATCTGGGGATAGGTGTAGGTCAGCTGTTTGCCTGAAGGACACCCAGAGGGTAGAAAAGGGAAAAACAGGTCAAGTGCCTCCACACTCCCAAAGATCTGCCTCTTTCAAATCCACAGGCACATCTTCCACAAAAGTGCCCCCAGTAGGCTTACCAATCTCTTGGAACTGGCTATAGGTGAAGGTGACACAGAGTAGAGTCTGTCCATAGTTCTGGGCACTTTGGGGCCAGCTATAGGATGAATTAGCATGTGGTGGGAAGTGCGGGACACTGTGGACCAGCCAGATGCCACTATCTCTGTTTAGAAGAAGCACACCTAAAAGAGAGAAGGGAAAGCTCAAAGGGCCTAGGAGCTATGGAGAGACCAGAGTTCCTGGGGTCCCAGAAGTTAATGGGAGAGATGAGGAAAACTGTTTGACTGAGAGTTGTTAGCTCAGCCCAGACACTTGAAGGAAGGACAGGTGAGCCCAGCTTAGACACAGCTGGGGAGAGGTATGGGTCACCCAGGTCCCAGGGAGAGTGGGAAGGTCAGCCTAGGCCCAGGAACACAGGGAGAAGAATGGGTCATTTGAGGACTGGAAATAGAGGCAGATATCAATCCCAGATGTAGATACATAAGACTGAGTCTTACCCTTGGTGTGTCCTCGGTAGGTGGTATCGGGGTCTCCATTACCTGAGGGTGGCTGGTCATTGTACAGTAGGTAAGCCAGCTAGAAGGAAATGGAGGGCAAAACATGAGAAGGGTACTATGCTAATTTCTCTCATGTTCCTAGGCTCATCTCCCTCAAGTGCTTGGCCCAGGCCCTCACCTCACTCAAGTTGCCTTGGTACAGTTGATTCATGGTCCGCCCCACAGCCCCCTCAGTGCTGTCGATGGATGTGGTGCCCTCTTGCCAGCCCCCACTATTCCCATCTAGGTACATGTAGTTGAGTCCTTTCAAGGAATGGGGCAGGGCAGGTAGCTTGTAGGTCACGAACCTGGGGAGGAGAGAGGGAGGGAGAAAGGAAGGGAGCAGGGCAGGCTGCTAGTGAAAAAATGAGAGAGTGGTCTGTGTCCAGGGTGGTAAAATATTACAAAATGTAAATCTAAAAGGACTTCAGAGACCATCTTCTAGTCTAAACATCTTATTTTACATATATGGAAATATGAGGGGAAGAAACTTGTTCTGGGTCCTAGAGGCAGGATTCAAACTCAGGTCTTGACTCCAAATCCAGAACTCATTCCAAAACACAGATATGGAGCTAAGACTCTGTAACTTAAGCACCCCACCCTAAGCCTTCTAACCCATCACCTCAGAGGGACAGGCCAGAAAGAGGGTGGGAAAACAGGGAGACAGAAGTAGTGGAAAAGGGAAAAAGACTGTAGTCGGGGCTAGATGGGGGGGAGAGAGAGAGAGAGAGAGAGAGAGAGAGA
>NW_027185755.1:3680097-3734977 GCF_028583685.1 Petaurus breviceps papuanus | reverse complement strand
ACAGAGAGACAGAGACAGAGAGAGACAGAGAGACAGAGAGACAGAGAGACAGGGAGAGAGATGGAATTGTGGGAAAGTAGAGCTACTTTACAGGATCTTATATTTCAAGCTGAAAAGGACCTTGGTGGTCATTTATTCAATCCTCATTTAACATATGGGGAAACCGGCGCAGCGCCTAGAAGGGTCTTGCCTAACATCACAAAAGTAATATGCAACTCCAGATCTTCTGACTCGCGCTCAGCCGGCTGTTCTCTCCAGATGAAGCCTAAATTGGGAGGGGGAAGTTTGCGGGAGCCTATCACTCACCAGTCCACAGGCTGTCCAGCGTCTCCATAGCAGGAGATGGCGGCGGCAACCGGCAGGAGCCCTGCCAGGAGCAGGAGGGTCGCCATGGGGTGAAGAGGTCTGAAACAAGAGGCCAGGGACCTGGGTGGTGGAGGTGGAGTCCCCACAGTGTAACCGTTCTGGCAGATCTGAGCGCCAACCCTGGGTAGAGGGGAGTCTATAAGGCAGCCCTGAGAGGCTCAGCAGGACGTCTGCTGGAAGAGGGGGAAGGCCCCCGAGATGGAGAACTGGCAGTCCCCTGGCTGATCACAAGACTTGGCCCTCGAGATTTCCCCCACAAACTCTCACTTCCCTAAATCACGCCTTCCTCTCCCAGTCACCGTAGTTCAAAGTTTCCTTCCCAGAGGGAGAGAAGAAAGCCGCAGGCCCCGAGACCCCCTGGCCCAGGGGGTTTAAGACCGCGGAGGCAGCAAAGAGAGAAGTTTCATTTTCCTGGGGACAGTCCCCTCTCCTCCTCTTCCCGCCCCCACTGTCCTGGCCCGCCCACAATCCGCCCATTGGATTGTCCAGCCAGACTCCTCCCCCAACTCCTGAGCCACGGCTGTACTATCTCCCTCTACCTCGTTTCTCGGCGTTTTCGTTTTTCAGTCTGTGGAATGGAATTGCCACTCCCTGCTGGCCCACCAGCAGGATCTGCTGCTAGGATCCAGCTAGAGAACCTTTCTGCGCTTCCGGGGTTGAGATTCTGGGACCAGGGACCGCCTCATGAAGCCTCCTAGGGGTGGGGTGGAAAGTTGGTCTTCGGCCACACCTGCTAAGGCTTGGAGGCTTGGCATTTATCACCCTCCCAGGCACCAAGATGGGCAGGAAAATCTCGCCATGGACACCGTTGGTGGATACTTTCTCAACTGGCAAGAGTAGACCATTGGGACTTTGTGAAGGGAAGAGAGAGCTTAGGTATCCCTTCCTCACCACCCTCCTCAGGAGTCCCCTAATTGGGATTTACACTCTTTGCTGCAGTTCTCTATGACCTACCTGCCTTCGCGACTCATTGGGGGCTTTCTTGGCAAAGATATTGAAGTAGTTTGCCGTTTTCTGCTCCAGCTTATTTTACCGATGAGAATGCTGCAGACACGGTTGGGTGACTTGCCCACCCACTACTAGTAGGCGTGTCGGGAGGGATTTGAACTCACAAAAATGAGGCTTCCTGATTCAAGCCCGGTGCTGGCTTTTGCCGCCTAGCTGCCTGGTAACTTTAAAACTCCATACTTGGTATTTTAGGCCCTTCACCTTCTGATTTCCCACGCCCACCTTTTATGCCTTATCTCAAATCATTTGCCCGGGGTAAGGTAGTAGTAGAGAGATCCCTTGAATTTGGAGTCAAAGGCCTGGGACTTAAGTTGTGTCTCTGATACTTACTAGCATATGGTCTGGGGCAAGTGACAGCCTCAGAGGGTCATAGATTTTTGAGCTAGAACAAACCTTTAGAGGTCATTTTATCTCATTTTACTGATGAGGAAACATGCCTAGAAAAGTAACATGGCTTGCCTGGGGTTACACAGGTGGTTAAGTTTTAGAACTGGTATTCGAACCAGGGTCCTTGGACTCCATCAAAGACAATGCTCTCTCCTATATACACCACTTTTCCTCAGCTGAAGATATTTTTAAGGAAATAGTGAAACTGCTGAACACACACAAAGTATGAAGTCTTTAAGTCAGCACTATAATTTATGGTAAGACAATGCCACCGATAGAATGGAAACGAAAGTAGTCCCTGTCCCATTAACACTCAGCTAGGCTCTCAGCTTCTCACCTGTCACTAGTGGCCTTTCACACTAATGAACTTGAAATGAGCGCATCCACCCATCCCTGGAGTTTGTCCTTCATTTGCAGGCTGGCCTACATCAGTCTAAGGGCATGGGAGTAAGGACATTGGGAGTGAGCCACTTCCCTAATCCCCTTTGTCACACAATAAACATTGATTAAGCACATTTACTATCAAGCTTGGTGCTCGAGGTTGAGGGTACAAAAAAAGGAAAAAGATAGTTCCTACTTTCAAGGAACTCTGAGTCTAATGGGGGAGAAAACACATAACGGCTGTGTACAAGCTATGGACAGTCTGTATGTTGACTTCTATTAATAATGACTGTCTCTTGAGACTTCACACAGCACTTTTTTTTTTTTACTATGTTATTTATTTGGGGCAAATCACTTACTTTCTCTGGGCCTCCTTAGGTTGGACTAGATGACCTTTAATGTCCCTTTCAACTGACTCAACATTTGTGATGTTGCTGCCTCATCTCTCCCCACCCCCCTCTTATCCATCCCCTGCTCAGCTGCCAAAGTACTTTTTCCTAAAACCTAAAGTCTGACCATGTCTCCACAGTCCCCCACCAAATAATAAACTAGTCACTCCCTATTGCCTCCTGGGTCAAATATAAAACCCTCCACTTGGTTTATAAAGCCCTTCACAGCCTGGCCCCTTCCTACCTTATCAGGCTTCTTGTACTTTACTCCCCTCCATATATGCCATGACCCAGTTATACTGGACTCCTTGCTATTCCTCTTACAAGACACTCTGCTTTCTTGGCTGTCCCCTGTGCCTGGAATGTTCTCCCTCATCCCCTCTGGCTCCCAGCTTCCCTGGCTTCCTTCAAGACCTAGTTTAAATCCCACCTACTACAAGAGACCTCTCTTGGTTCCCTACCAAGTTGTTAGTGCCTTCCTACCATCACCTTCAATTTACACTATTTATACCACATAAGTACATAGGGTTTGGAGTTTTGTGGGCTTTTTTTTTTTTGCATGTTGTCTCCCTCATTTGAATCTGAGCTTAAGGGCAGAGACTGTTTTTGTCTCTCTTGGCATCCGTGGTCCTCTTTGAGAAAGAAGAACAGACAACACCAATCCTTAGCACTTAGCCTGCCACAGTAGGCTCTTAATAAATGCCAGGATCCTGGGATCTATTTACCATATGAAGTCTATGATCCATTATATGGCTATATGTCTTATCCCACTACTAGATGTGAGCTTGAGCAGAGGCAGGCAGCACTGCCCCTTGGTTAAGCTGTGAAACTACTCTAGCATAATGCTCTCTGTGAACAGAAGGTGATTAATAAAGGTTTGTTGAATGACCAAATGAATGAGTGAATAAATGAATGAATGAGTCAGGCACAAGCTGGGGCTGGGACATCTTGGACCAGGGTCTGAACTGTCCTCCCTGGAACAGTGAGGCAGATACTGGATCTGGGATTTCCTGTACCTGTATCACATGCTCTTCCAACTGAGTCAGGCATATGTTGGGGTCAGGGTTAGGACTACCTTGTCCCCAGATGTTTCCCCACTCTTTGGTCCCCTATCCCCAACAAAGTCAAACCAATCAGAATCACTGAAACTTTATCCAGGAACAGCCAGGAAAAGAAAAAGAGGCATCTTTACAAATCAGGCTCTGGGAAGCCCTACCTAGGACTGTCCATACCATAGGCCTGGGCTGGGGAGGAGAATGCATGTCAAGGAGCAGGCTGGGGCTAGGGGTGAGGGTGGGCTACAGAGCACTAACCATTCACAGCAACGGTCTGGTGATCCCAGGGGAGGACAGCTAGAGGGTTGGTGGGAAGCCTGTGACCAGAGGGGATCCCTTTTGCTGAGCCACAGTGGCATCTGGAGGAGGGAATGAGGGCAGAAGCAGGGGGCCCCAGGGGCAGACAACACTCCCTGTGGATCCAATGCCTGGAGCTGAGGGTGGCTCTTCTCAGCCCTCTGCAAGACATAGCAGCCAGGGAACTGGGTTCAAGTCTATGTACCATTTGTGCCTCTGCTACTGAGTGCCCTGAGCCTGGGCCAGGGTTCTTCTGACTGTGACTCCTTCTGTCTTTGGCTCCTTCCATGATGGGGATCATGGCTCTGGCCAAGGCCTTTACATGTGGTTCCCTCCCTCTGTGGCTTATTCCAGGCTCTGCCTGGGGCTCCATCCACTCTTGGAGGCCAGGCTCAGCCCGTTGGGCCTCACAGGTGGCGTTTCATGTGCAAGGCCAGGTGGTCCGAACGGGAGAAGGCGCGTGAACACAGCTGGCACTGGAAAGGGCGCTGTCCAGTATGCTTTCGGTAGTGCCGGGTAAGCTCGTCAGAACGGGCAAACTTCCAGCCACAGTCCTCCCAGGTGCAAGCGTAAGGCTTCTCCCCTAGAATAGGAAGGAGGTAGATCTATCCTTAATGGGAGGAGGAGCCAAAAACCTCCCTTAAAACTACATTTATTTGCCATCATTGCCGAGGAGATAGACACCCCATCCCTTCCCAGAAGAAAGGTCTGGGGACCTTGTCAATCTGCTTCCACCCTCCAGTCTTAGAGTACGCATAAACCTTCTGCTTAGTACTCATAGACAATGCTAGTGACCTGATGGGCATGGAGACATCACCCCCCTCCCCCCAAATGTATCAGTGACCACCAAGGTATAGGGACCCTCAGGGAAAACCAGTGGGCCCATCTGCCCAATGACCCCAAGGGAACAAACACTAACCCAGATATTCCCAGGGATTATCTGTGGCCCACTCTAGATGCAAGGCCCCTCCGATAATGCCATAAGTAAAGGGATCTCGAGAGAACAATCACGAACCTCTGGTCCCCCATCAGAGCTTCCCAAAGGACTATCAATGTCCCTTGATGCAGAGGGCCTCCTCCCTCCAGACTAGGCTCTTACCCGTGTGGGTTCTTAGATGGGCCTTGAGGTGGGAACTCTTGGTGTAAGTTTTTCCGCAGCCTGGATGTCCACAGGTATGGGCTGCCTGGCGCTTCCGGGCCCAAGGTCGACGACTCCGCTTAGGCCTAGAGGCCTCATCCATTGGCTCAGGGGGTGCTGGAGGACCCAGGAAGGTCAACGGTCCTGGCAGAGGGCTGGAGCTTGGTCCAGGCTCTCTTCGATATAGTTGGAATCGGGCTTGGTAGTGAGGAGCTGGGTAGAAGGCAGAGTATGTGCCCAGCAACCCATAAGGGGTCATCACTGGAGCTGTGGACCCTGTATATCCAGCCCCGGACTGAGGGAAGCTGCTGCCTCCATCCCTAACACAGGAGGCTGGGAATGGGGGTAGCCCTGTCTGGGTTTTGAAACCAGGGCTAGGGCCTGGGGGCAAGGGGTTTGTTCCAAAGGGCACAGCCTCAGTGGCGAGGGGCCGAGGTGCTGAGCAACCCCAGCTTGGTTGCTCTTTAGGATCCTGGTGTTCAGCCACAAGGCCAGGGCCCTCAGGGAACAGGCCACAAGGATGAGTGAGGCAGACCTCAGGCCCTGGCCCTGGTCCTGGCCCTGGTCCTGGCCCTGGCCCTGGCCCAGGGAAGTTGGTGAGGAAGAAATCCAGATCCCAGCAGGGGTCATCAGCCTCTGCCCCTCTGTCCCCTTCAGCTTGCTCAAGCCAGGGCCCTGCGTCCCGATGTTCCTGTTTCACCTGGTAGGACCAGGGACTGGTACCCTGGAGTTCCATGTCCTGAGCCTCATCTACTTGCCACCACTGCCAGAGAGAAAGAAGATGAGGCAACTTCAGGGCACCCCATCCCTGCTCAGGAGAGAGGTCAATCTTCCCACTCTCCAGTCTAGAAAAGAGGTCATGCCTGGGGATCCTAAGAGATAGACTTTCATTTCATCTCTCCATTGCCCATCCCCTTTTGCACCCCAACCACCAACCTATGGAGGAGAGCATTCCTGGGCCCCGGGACTGGAAGGAGCAGATAAGACTGTTATCTGGCACCACATATTGAGATGGTAAGGGGGATGGGGGAGCTGAGGACACATGGAGCTCAAGCTGGCGGGAAGTCCCAACTGTGCCTCAGTTTCCCACTTGGGACCTTAGGGTCCTTTTCCTCTTTCCTCCTCCCTTTCCCTGGATGCAGGTTCAAGGAGAGATAGAACCTTGTATAAGCATATTTGCCCATGCATACTGTCCCTATAGGACCACCCCTCCCAAGGCAAAAGGGGGATGGGATTTTTTGGCCTCTCTCTCTGACTCCATGAAACATACCCCACCTAACTCAGGGCCTCAGTTTCCCCAAGGAATCATGCTTTCTTTATCAGGCCCCCTCCCAGGCTTCCAGACCAAACCAAATCCAAACCAGGTTCACAAGTGCCCAGACCAGCCCTACCTAAAGTCCCCCTTCTCCATCTCCACCCCCATTTCCTAGTACTACCCCCCTTTCCACCTTGTGGCTCCTGGTCTGTGTGTCCTGCAGGGGTCCCAGTCCTAGACTGGCCAGGTTGCTGATGGATGGTAAGGAAAGCTCTGCCAGTGAGACCATTGCAACGGTCAAACTTCTGTCCCCCAAAGCTCAGCCTTCCTTGAACCCTTCTTGCATCTATCTCCATCTGGATATAGGCTCTGAGGGCTCTGGGATCCCTACAGCTCAGTTCCTCTGTCTGCAACTGATTGGCTGAGGGTGGAGACTGATAAGGGGAAGGGCAGCCCCAGGGTCACTATTTCTAGAGACAAACATATCTATTCCTGTGGCTCATGGCTTTCAACCACCCTCTTCAGCTCCTCCCCCTGACACTCTCTGCTCTGTCCACTGCTCAGGGATCAAACCTAGACCCAGACCAAGAACCCCCACCCACCTGCCCATGCACACTTATACAAGTGTAAGATCTAAACCCATACCAAGACTTGCCCCACTCTAGGTTTCAGCTTTGTTCAGGGATGGTCCCATACTCAGACCCAACACCCAGTATCTAGGACCTAGGACTCCAACCCCAGGCCAAGTTCTAGATCAAAGATCCAGACCCAGAACTATACCCTAAGCCACAGATTCCTCAGCTTTCCAGATCTAGGGTCCTTAAGGCCCAGACTCCAAATGACCAGCTGTCCCACATACATACTTCAGACCAAGACAGAGGATTCCCATAGATGCAGAATCCAAGATCCTCCCTCTCTTATGCCCAAGATTCCTTAGAGGATTTCCTATGATGAACCTCTCCAGGGCCAGAGATTAGACCCCTGCTGGGGCAAGGAGGTGGCTTGGGTGGGGAATTTGGGATAAGGCCCAAAGGATTATAACAAAAGCCTTGCCCTATTCTGCTGCCACAGGGACTGGACCTGCTAGCCTTCATGTGCCACACAGGGAAGAATGACTCAGAAAAGAGAAGGGGAATTTAGGAAAGATCAGCATTAGGCCTTTCTTTCCAAGACTGGGACCTTATCAGACCTGGGGGAGGGGCGGGGCTTGGAGTTCCTGGGCCCCTAGGATGACTGTGTTATAGGTCTGTGGGCCTTACCCAGGTTCTAGGCTCCCAGAGGACACGACTGGGTCTCCTCTTGTTTGTTTCTCTCTTTCTATATGACCCACACTTTCACAAAAGTTGCCAATGAAAGCCCACCTCCTACAGGAAGCCTGCCTAGATTATGTATCCCCTGTAGGTGATTCAAGGCTCCCACTCCAACTGGCCCATATCTTTGACTGTGTGTTCATGCATATTGTGGAGGGGGGGACCCCTCAGGAGTAGAAGCAGGTAGATCTCCTCTGTTGCCTCAGAGAGAGAGGGGGTAGGGCAGCACCTACCCACTCCTATCCCTTGCCTCTTTATCTGGTCTTTCAGCTGGGCCTGAAGAGCTGGACGGTTGAGCCTGGATGCCCTGCTATCAGTACATAGCCAGGCAGGGTGATTCTGATTACATTGAGGGGCCACACAGAGGGATCAGCAGGTGTGGCCAGGCTGGGGTAGGAGGGAGTGGGAGCAGAAGGGGAAGTTGACCCTTCACCCCCTGCCCTACCACCCTTCCTGCCCCAGGGTGGGGTTTGTCCCAGAAAGTCCCATCCTTAGTCCTGTCCCTGCAATGACCTCTCTGACCCCCTCACCCCAAACACAGCAGCCCTGATCCCAGCACCTCCCTGCATATGCACATCCAGCAGAGACACTGGGCATGAACCCAACAGCCAAGGGCCCAGGCTAGGGGCAGGACCCTGGAGTCAAAGACTCCTCTCTCTGCAAAACCCTGCCTAGCTTAGGGCCTTGGTTTCCACACTTATAAAAAAGGATTGGATTAGAGCAGTGGTGTCAAACTCAAAGAGAAATGGGTCCACTAATTGTAAGGGCAGCATGTTGACTTGGTTTTAAAATTTAATGTTATCTATATTTAATTGTATTTTTATTTATTTTGTTAAATATTCCTTGATTACATTTTAAACTGGTTAAAACACACTCTGGAGTACAGGCCAGGCTGGGGGCTTGACACTTCTGGAGTGGTAATCAGTGAGGTCACAGATCTGGAAATGTTTTAGGTCTGCACCTCTACCCCCGGTGCTGGAGACACAGAGCAGGGGGAGCTTACCCAGGCTCCTCATGGTACAGGTATGTAGTAACGTATAATCACACCCAATTATCCAGAGCCAGAACACATTCACATCAGTAACATAGAAGAACAATTATACCCAGACACACATCCACAGTCACACCCATAAACAAAGATGGACAGAATCCCACACTCCTTATCACATACAGCTACAGATCCACAATCTCACACCCAATCATGCAAGCAACAATTACCAATACAGTCAATCAAATCGACAAGCATTTATTAAACACATTGACTATGTTGAAGACACATCCCCCCACCTTCTCCATATAGATTCCCCACAACTCTCCTCCTTTCACTGCCAAACAACTTGGAATAACTGTTTCTGCTCCCTCTTCATCCAATTCCTCCTCACTTATTTCTCAACCTCTTGCAATCTGGCTACCGATGCTACAATTCAACTAAAACTATTCCCTTCAAGGTTACCAATGACCTTGAAAATGCTCAGTCTGATGGCCTGGTCTCAATCCTCATCCTTCCTGACTTGGCTGCAGCTTGGGATGTGTCTGTCTGCCTCTCTTTCTAGATATTCTCTCCTCTCAAAGTTGGTAATAATATTACCTTCTCCTGCTTTACTCACTCCTTGTCTGACCTGGATGGATCAGAGGGTATGCACAATTTAATTGCCCTTTGGGCATAGCTCCAAATTGCTCTCCAGAATGGTTGGATCATTAACTGCTTATTTCTGTCAATCAATCAACAAGCATTTGGTTGAGGTTTTTTTGAGGGGAGGGGGTATGTTCTTTCTTTCTTATTTCTTAAAATATTTTCCAATGGGGCAGCTAAGTGGCACAGTGAATAGAGCACCCACCCTGGAGTCAGAAGAACCTGAGTTCAAATCTGACCTCAGACACTTGACACACTAGCTGTGTATCCTTGGACAAGTCACTTAACCCCAATTACCTAGATTTCCCCTCTCCCCAAAAAAGTATTTTTTCCAATTACATGTAAATTTTTTTTAACCATTTAGAAATCTTGAGCCACAAATTCTCTCTTTCCCTCACACCTTCCTTGGAAAGGCAAGCAATTTGATATCAATTTTACATGTGAAGACATGTGAAACATATTTCCATATTAGCCATTCAACAAGCATTTGTTAAGCTGTAATTATGTGTGTTAAGTGTTAAGACAGTGTGTTAAGTGCTAGAGACACAAAGGAAAGCAAAAACATGGCCCCTTCCCTCATGGAGCTCGGAGTCTATGGTGGGTAGGACAGAGATAGCAGACTTTAGCTCCATGATCCTATGATTCCCAAATCCAAATGTGCAGGCCTAGCCTCTCTCTATAGCCAGGAGTTCTGAACACCACTTAAACATCAGCTTCCTCTTTGATGTCTCCTAGGTTCCCCAAACTCAACAAATTTAAAACAAAACCTATCAACCTTCCTCTCTAAACCTGACCCTACTCTGAACTTCCCTGTTTCTGTTGAGGGCACCCCTACCCTACAAACTACACAGGTTCCTAACCTTCGAGTCATCCTAGGCTTCTCCCTCTCCCTCATCACTCCCATATTTGACTGGTTGCTAAGTCTTGTCATTTCTACCACCATGATATCTCTCATGCCTATTTTCTTCCCTCCACTCACATAACTATCACCCTAGTTCAGATCCTTATCCTCTTTTGCTTAGACTATTTCAATATTCTCCTACTTGGCAGAACCAGTAACTAGGGCAAAGCAACAGGGTCCTTTTCCTAGGGCATTAACATTAGCAGGGGAATTATTCCTCCAGCCTTCTTCACTTGTACTCCAGTCTCCAAACCCAGTCCACCACCTACAAATCCCATAATGTATTGTTCCTGTTTCAGGCTGCCTTTCCTCTGCTTTCTCCTATGGTTGAAGATCCTGGTCTTTGAGACATAAGATGGTCTCTTTGGGAGAAAAATCTATCCTCTCTCCTAGAAAAAAATTGCATCACTATATACTGTCCTCTGTGCCATCACTTCCTTCCCACAAATGAGTTCACTCCAGCTGCAAGCATTCCTGGTCATGCAGCAATACCGTATGATGATTAACTGTGCATGACTTTGCTATTCTCAGCAACAGAATGATCGAAGACGTCTGAAGAACTTATGATGAAAAATGATATCTGCCTCCAGAGAAAGAACTTATGGAGTCTGAATGAAGAGCAAAGCATACTTTTTTAAACTTTATTTTTCTTGTTTGGTTTTGGCTTGATTTGTGTTTTCTTTCACATGACTAATATGGAAATACGTTTTGCATGAACGCACATGTATAACCTATATTAAATTGCATGCCTTCTCAAAGAGGAGGTAGGGAAGAGAGGGAGAGAATTTGGAACTCAATATTTAAAAATATACTTAAAACCATTTTTATATGTAATAAGGAAAAATAAAATATTAAGTAGAAAAAAAAGAGTTCCTGGTTATGGCTCTGCTTATTGATCTCCTGGTTTCTAGACTCTTCACTCTTCAATCCATCCATCTTCTATACAGCTTACCAAAATAATCTAAGTTTTGGATCTGACATTTCCCTGATTAATTCAATTCACTAGGTATCTATTAAATGCCTGCTCTGTATAAGGCATTCTGGTAGCCACTAGAAATGCAAAAAAGGAAACCTAGTCTCTGCCCTCCAAGAGCTTATGTTCCATTCCAAGAATACCACTACAACCTCAACCAATCAATCAACAAGCATTTATTAAGCTTTTATTGTGTGCCATGCAATGGGGATAAAAAGACTAAAATTAGTTTACAGTCAAGGACCTTACAATCTATAGGGAGAGAGTATGTACCCAAAAGGCAATATGAAATAATCTGAAGAGGGAGTCCTAACTTGAGTAAGGTAAGGAAATTCAGTTTAATTCATAAGACATTAAGGACCTACTAAGTGTCAAAACTCTGCCAGATGCTAGGAATACAAAGACAAAAATGAAACAGTGCTTGCCTTCAAGGAACTTACATTTTACTGAAGGTATGCCTTAGAAAGCTGGGAAACAATTTTTACAAGTGTTTTTGATAAAGGTCTCATTTCTCAAATATATACAGAACTGAATCAAATTTATAAGACATATCATTCCCTAATTCATAAATGGACAAAGGATATGAACAGGCAGTTTTCAGATACAGAAATTAAAACTATCCATAGTAATATGAAAAAATGCTCTAAATCCCTATTGATTAGAGAAATACAAATTAAAACATCTCTGAGGTATCACCTCACTCTTATCAGATTGGCTAAAATGACACAAAGGGAAAATGATAAATTTTGGGGAAGCTGTGGGGAAATTGGGATACTAATGCATTATTGGTGGAATTGTGAACTGATCCAACCATTCTGGATTGCAATTTGTTACTATGTCCAAAGGGCAATCAAATTGTACATACCCTTTGTTCCAGCAATACCACTTCTAGGTCTGTATCTCAAAGAGATCATAAAAAAAGAACCTACATGTACAAAAATATTTATAGCAGTCATTTTTGTGGCAAAGAATTGGAAATTCAGGGAATGCTGGTCAGTTGGGGAATGAGTGAATAAGTTATAGCATATGAATGTAATAGAATACTATTGTGCTATAAGAAATGATGAGCAGGATGCTTTCAGACAAATCTAAGCAAAGTGAGCAGAACCAGAAGCACATTGTACACAATAACAGCAACAGTGTTTGATGACCAGCTATGACAGATTTAGTTCTTCTCAGCAATACAATGATCTAAGACAATTCCCAGAGACTCATGATGGAAAATGTATCCACATCCAAAGAAGGGAGTATGGAGTTTGAGCACGGACCAAAGCATACTGTTTCACTTTATTTGTTTTTTTTTCCTTTTGTTCTGTTTCTTCTTTCACAACATGACTAATGTGGAAATATGTTTAACATGATTGCACATGTATAAACTATATCAGATTGCTTGCCATCTTGGGGAGGAAAAAGAGGGGCAAAGGAGGGAGAAAATTTTGGAACTCAAAATCTTATAAAAAATGAATGTTTAAGTGGAGGCTAGGTGGTGCAGTGAATAGAGCACTGGCCCTGGAGTCGGGAGGACCTGAGTTCAAATCCAGCCTCAGACACAACACAAAAACTAGCCATATGACCTTGGGCAAGTCATTTAACCCCAATTGCCTTCCAAAAAGCAAAAAATTAAAAAAACATTTTTAAATGAATATTAAAAATTATCTTTTCATGTAACTGGAAAAACTAAAATACTATTTACATAAACAATCAAATTAACCAATAAAAAAATTTTTTAAAGGAAGTGTGCCTTAGTGAAAGTGATTTTCCAAACACTCTTGTTGACAAACAAGACCACAAAGGATGGTGCCAAATTCCAGAACTCTTTAGGCCATTATTAATGAAGTCTGTAGGAACATGGAAACAGCTGGGCAAATCACAGAATCAGCATTTTCAGGGCAGAAGCCTCTTTGGAGGTGGTACCTAAGCTAGGACTTGAAGGAAGACAAGGCTAGAAAAGGCCAAGGTGATAGGGACTTTTATGGAATATGCACATGTTGAGGTGAGTCAGTTCTCTTGGGAACTGTTAACCTGAAAAGTTTGGTTAAAGGAGACAGACAGGCTGTTACATGATCATTGAGCCAGAAGCTAAGTTCTGACTGCATGAACAAAAGAATGAGAAAGTTTAAATACATTTTAGAACCATCCCAATTCAGGATGGCTGTGTCACTCAAATTTGTGATCTCCATATGTTTAATCCTTGTATGAGAAAGGAATTTTCTTAATTGAATAGATGGTATATACAATAAAATAAGAGAGTTGACAAAGTGTTGATTGAAATTATGACTCAGGATATCGGTGTTTTCTTGACCATTAACATTCCACAACACAGTATATGTCCAAAAAAATATTAAGATAAGAAAAAGTCCCATTATTCAAGTTACTGCCTCAGTTTAAGGGTTTCATCCTTAAGGACAATAAAGTCAGCCCCATCTGGCTTTGTTGACATAGGAAGGGGTATTCTCTGAGGTTGCTCAGAGAACAAAGAAGCTATTAGGTCCAGGCGCTTCTTCTGGTTGGTTAGTTCAGGCCCTGGCCCTTATTGAGGTTTATTAATTAATATTAAATTATTATCAGAATCTGTCAGGGAAAAGCTGTCCCTGTCTATACCCCAGGTGAAGAAGTAGCTTGTCTTGGTCTGTCTCCTACTCCAAAATTCCAGCTCTGCCTGAGGCAGGGTTAGGGGTGGGGAGGAGGGAGGAAAAAGTCTGGCTCCCTCCCTGGAGCCCCAGCCCAGGAGGGAGATGGGGGTGGGGGGGGAATATTTTTATGGGAGAAAGGAAGGTAGAGCTTTTGTCCATGGCAGGGAGCATTTTATGTCAGCTCCCTTTGGATTTGTACTGGCTGTGAGACTAACCTTGGATGGGGCATTTAACTTCTCAGCGGCCCAGGTGACTCCATAAATTGTAGAGTAGCCCATTTTGCTTAAGTAATTCTTTGTTACAAAATGAGATGGGGATTGATATTGAGGAGTGATAGTTTTGTTTGCTTTTCAAGTAGTTTTTTAAGTGACTTAGTTTTACTCGGAGGCTCTTCTGACCCAGTATACAATCTTCATTAACCCCAGATCTTGTCAGTGTGACCAAGTCTTAGAATATGATAATAACCTCTAAAGCTTTTAAGCTCATTAAGTTGCCTAGAAGAACTCTTTTCACCAGACCAAATAAACCTAATTCCTTCATTTCCTAAAAACAAACAAACAAACACACCCCAACCAACCAGGAAAATTGAAGCCCAAGAACCCACTGACACCGAGAGATTAGGGGAGTCTTCATGAAGCAGGTGGCACCTCAGTTGAGCCTTCAAGAAAGACAAGAATTGGTGAGAGTCTGGGAGCAGGAGTCTCATGTATAACTCAGAACTTTTGCAGCCTGCC
The DNA here is from genome assembly GCF_028583685.1 of Petaurus breviceps papuanus. Classification (NCBI taxonomy): domain Eukaryota; kingdom Metazoa; phylum Chordata; class Mammalia; order Diprotodontia; family Petauridae; genus Petaurus; species Petaurus breviceps. The sequence goes on along the minus strand of NW_027185755.1, from coordinate 3,720,517 downwards.
CAGCAATATCGATATCCCCTAAAATGGCATCTACTGTTAAGGATCAGCTGATTATGAATGTCCTAAAGGAAGGACAGGTTCCCCAGAACAAGATCACTCTTGTTGGGGTTGGCACAGTTGGCATGGCACATGCTATCAGTATCTTAACGAAGGATATGGCTGATGAACTTGCCTTAGTTGATGTAATAGAAGACAAACTGAAGGGAGAGATGATGGATCTCCAACATGGCAGCCTTTTCCTCAAAACACCAAAGATTTTTTCTGGCAAATACTACAGCATAACTGCAAACTCAAAACTGGTCATTGTCATGGCCAGAGCATGTTAACAGGAGAAAGCCGTCTTAATTTGGTCCAGTGTAATGGGAATATCTTGAAATTCATCATTTCCAATATTGTTAAATACAGCCCTAATTGCAACCTGCTTATTGTTTCCAATCCAGTGGATATTTTGACATATGTGGCCTGGAAGCTAAGTGGCTTTCCTAAAAACCGTGTTATTGGAAGTGGTTGCAACCTGGATTCTGCCTGTTTCTGTTACCTAATGGGGGAGAGATTTGGTCTCCATTGTTCAAGTTGTCATGGATGGGTCCTTGGGGAACATGGAGACTCCAGTGTTCCTGTGTGGAGTAGTGTGAATCTTGTCGATGTGTCTCTGAAGAATGTTAATCCTCAAATGGGAACTGATGCTGATTCAGAGAATTGGAAAGATGTTCATAAACAGGTGGTTGAAAGTGCTTATGAGGTGATTAAGCTGAAGGGCTACACTTCCTGGACCATTGGCTTGTCTGTGGCAGATCTCATTATGAAGAATATCAAGAGAGTGCATCCAACTTCCACCATGATTAAGGGCCTTATTATGATTAAATGGCATTAATGAGGATGTCTTCCTTAATGTCCCATGTATCTTGGGGCAGGATGGCATTTCAGGTGTGGTGAAGGTAAACCTGAATCCAGAGGAGTAGAGCCGTTTAAAGAAGAGTGCAGATACTCTTTGTGGAATCCAGAAGGAGCTACAATTTTAAAACCCTTTAAAGTGCTGCCATCAAGAGAACATGACAGTGGTTAAGGGGTTATGTATGATGCGCTTTTCAAATAGGTCAAATCATTCCTCTGATTAGTGATTGAACACCAGAAATGTAAAACCTGTGAACACACTCTAGTCTCTTCCTAAAGTTAGAAATGGGGAATAGTACAATGTGACAATTTGTTTAAACTCTGTTGTTTGCATATGATGCTGGATATGACTTAAATAGTCTCAGTACTTGGTGTCAGGCAGAGCCAGTGCCCCACAGGTGTATAAACTCTGCCTTGTATGTAGGTGCTACAGGTTCCGTAGGTCCAGAAGACAACACTCCTGGCTACAAAATACCATACAGCAGTAACTCTTTATTGATGCATTGATTACCTTTGTGCTCCCCTCCATTAGGACTCTACAGCATGGCCCCATGTATCACATTTCCAGAGGACCTGATTTATGTCTACATACACACACACACACACATCAATAGTTGTAAATTTCCATATTATATAAAAAGATCTATATATGTACAACAATGCAGCCAATTCCTCAAGTGTCATACTAACCCTAAATACTGAATAAACAACAAATAACTGATTAAAAAAAAAAAGAAAGGCAAAGAAATTCTGAAAGGCAGAGATTAAGGAGGGAGGGCTTTTTAGCCCTAGAACCCATAAACTGCCTGTGCAAATGGAGGGTGGTAAGAGATGAAGTGTGTGAAGGAAAGACCAGTGGTCTTATTTGACCAGAACCAAGAGTGTGTGAAGGAGCAGATCCTGAAATAAAGCTGAAGAGGGCGAGGAGAGCCAGGGTGCCAGAACTGGACTGAGGAGTTTCATTTTAGCTTAAAGATGATAGGCATCCCCTCAACATTTTTTCGAGGTAATCCCTTCTGTACTAATGGAAAGAATGCTAATGTGGATGAGATACAGAGCTGTATTCCCCACTGGGAGTCCCTTATAACAATAAAATCATAGGGTGAGTATTCATTGTTCTTCCCTTATTCCCCAGGATCCTATTGCGAGCCAGCTCTTCAGAGGCCCGCTACTAATAAAGTATATATTATTTTGGGAAGAAACGTACTGATAAAAAAGGGTTAAAACAGAACCAACACATATTTCTGGTCTTTTTATTGTTGTTGTTCAGTCATTTTTCAGTCATGTCCAATTCTTTGTGACCTCCTTTGGGGTTTTCATGGCAAAGATACTGGAGTGGTTTGCCACCTCCTTTTCCAGCTCATTTGATAGATGAAGAAATTGAGGCAAGAAGGGTTAAGTGACTTGCCCAGGGTCATACAACCAGAATGTGTTGACTTACCCAGGCCTTTCTGGCTTCAAGACCAAGTCCTTTATCCACTATGCCACACTGCCTCTAAGAAGACAAATCTGAATAAGCTCAGCCTGCCCAATAAATTACTCCTAGTGCTTAGAAAAGGGACTGCCATGGCTTCACAAAATGCCCTTTGTAAAAGATTATAGAGGGGGGCAGAGTCAAGATAGCAGAGTAAAAGCAGGAACGTGCTTGAGCTCTCTCTCCAACCACCTCCAATACCTGTAAAATATGACTCTAAACAAATTTTCGAGTTACAGAAACTACAGTGACAGAGAGAAACAAATATCCTGCTGAAGGCAGCCTGGCAGGCCAACAGGGTCTATCGCACAGAACTGGGAGCTGAGCACAGCCGTGAACAGGCCTGAAGGCCCAAACCCAGGGGCAGTCTGACCAGTGGCACAGACCAGCCAGAGCAGACTTCAGGAGAGTGAGTCACTGGCAGCTGTGGCGGTTTCCAGAATTCTCAACCCATAAACTCCAAAGAGAAAGTAAAAAGGCAGTGGGGAACCTTGTTGATCCAGGGTGAGAGAAGAGCATGGTCTGACCCCTGCCTCCAAGGCAGCAGATGTAATGGAGGCTGCAGCTGCCACTTCCAGCTCCTGGCCTAGAGATCATAGGAGGACCAAGTGACTGTCCAGAGGGAATTTGCACTGAGGCAGGATTCTCCTGCTTTGCCCTGCTTGCATCTGGGTCGCAGTCTTGGGTGGTGGTCCTGGGGTGAGGAGCACTGATGTGGCAGAATTTGTTGAGGCTGTGGAAAGAAAATCCTCCTCACAGTTCTGAAGCAGGTGCCTGGAAAAAACTCTGACAACAGCTGTGCAAAACTCCAACAATTTGAGACACAGAACTCTCCACTCTGGAAGCAGAGTTCTACTGTGGCAAAGAGCTCAAAAGTCAAGGAATTGGCTGGCAAGATGAGCAAACAGAGGAAGCCCAATCAGACCATAGAATCCTTTTTTGGAGACAAACAGGATAAAAACACAGAACCAGAAGAAAACAACAAAGTCAAAACTCCTGCATCAAAAGCCTCTAAGAAAAATATGAATTGGTTGCAGGTTATGGAGGAGCTCAAGAAGGATTTTGGAAATCTAGTAAGAGAAATGGAGGATGGGGCGGCCAGGTGGCTTAGAGAGTAAGAGCACCGGCCCCAGTGTCGGGATGACCTGGGATCAAATCTGGGTTCAGATATTTAGCACCACACCCAGAAATAACTGGCAGTGTAACCTTGAGCAAGTTACTTAACCCCAATTGCTTAAAAAAAAAAAGACAAGTGGAGGAAAAATTGGGAAGAGAAATCAAATGATGCAAGAAAATAATGAAAAACAAGTCAATAGCCTGACTAAAGAAAATAAGCACCTTAAAAAACATACTAACTCAAATGGCAAAAGAAGTCCAAAAGGCCAATGAGGAGAAGAATGCCTTAAAAAGCAGAACTGGTCAGATGAAAAAGGAATTTCAAAAATTCACTAAAAAAAATAATTCCTTCAAAATTAGAGTGGAGCAAATGAAAGCTAATGACTTTATGAGAAATCAAGACACTATAAAACAGATCCAAACAAATGAAAGAATAAAAGGCAATGTGAAATATCTCATTAGAAAAGCCACTAACCTGGAAAATAGATCCAGGAGAGATAATTTAAAAATTATTGGACTACCTGAAAGCCATGATCACAAAAAGAACATAGACATCATCTTTCAAGAAATTCTCAAGGAAAATTGCCCTGATATTCTAGAACCAGAGGGCAAAATAGAAATTGAAAGAACTTACCAATTGCCTCTTGAAAAAGATCCCAAAAAGAAAACTCCTAGGAATATTATAGCCAAATTCCAGAGTTCCAAGGTCAAGGAGAAAATATTACAAGCAGTCAGGAAAAAAACAATTTGAGTACTGTGAAAACACAATCAGGATAACACAAGATCTAACAGCTTCTACATTAAGGGACCAAAGGGCTTGGAATATGATATTCCAGAGGTCAAAGGAGCTAGGATTAAAACCAAGAATTACCTACTCAGCAAAGCTGAGTATAATACTTCAGGGGAAAATATGGATATTCAATGAAATAGAGGATTTTCAAGAACTCTTGATGAAAAGACTATAGCTGAACAGAAAATTTGACTTTAAAATACAAGAAGAGAGAAGCATGAGAAGATAAATAGGAAAAAGAAATCATAAGGAACTTATTAAAGAAGAACTATTTACATTCCCACATGAAAAAAATGATAATTGTAACTCATGAGAATTTTCTTAGTACAAGGATAGTTGAAGGGAATATATATGTGTGTGTGTGTGTATAAATACATATATGTATGTATAGGAGGGTATATGTATGTGTATATATGTATATGTGTATATGTGTGTACATGTATACATAGATAGAGGCACAGGATGAGTTGAATATGAAGGACTGATACCTAAAAAATACAATTAATAGGTGAGAGAGGAATATATTAGGAGAAGGAGAAAGGGAGAGATAGAATGGGGTAAATTATCTCACATAAAAGAGGCAAGAGAAAACTGTTACAATGGAGGGGAAGAGCAGAAAGGTGAAAGGGAATGAGTCAACCTTACTCTCATTGAATTTGGCTTAAGGATGGAATAACATACACACTTAGTTGGGTATTTTACCCTATAGGAAAGTAGCAGGGAAGGGGATAAGATGAGTGATGATAGAAGGGAGGGCAGATTGGGAGAGAGGGTAGTTGGAAGCAGATGCTTTTGAAAAGGGACAGGGTCAAAGGAGAAAACACAATAAATGGGGGGCAGGATAGGATGGAGGGAAATATAGTTAGTCTTTCACAATATAATTACTATGGAAATGTTTTGAGTAACTACACATGTACAACCTATATTGAATTACTTATCTTTCCAATGGGGGTGGGTGAGGAGGGAAGAAGGGAAAGAATCTGGAAATCAAAGTTTTAAAAACAAGTGTTAAAAATTGTTTTTCACATGCAACTGGGAAACAAGATATACAGGCAATGGGGTATAGAAATCCATCTTGCCCTACAAGAAAGTAAGGGGAGGATGGGGGAGAACATAAGAGAGAGCAGAGTGTGGGAAGGGGTGTTCAGTATGCTTGCTATACTGGGGTGGGGGATAGGGGAGAGACGGGGAGGAAATTTGTAACTCAAAATCTTGTGGAAGTGAATGTTGAAAACTAAAAAATAATAAATTTATTAAATAAATAAATGATTATAGAGTTCTATAATTTCATTCACAGGACTATTCTCTCCATTGGTACAGAAGGAATTACCTCAAAAAACGCTGAGGGGATGCCTATTGTTTTTAAGCAATAATGAAACTCCTCAGGCTAGTATTGGCACTCTGGCTCTCCCAGCCCTCTTTATTTCAGGATCTACCTGGATTTGAGGTGGTCCATGAGAAAAGGGTTTTGGGTGGTCCATGAAAAATGTAGAGGAAAACATCCTCTATATTTTTTGAGGACACCCCCCCAAATTCTTTGGCATGCTCACGAGTTGCAGGCTATGCAGGCCTGCTGTACTCCTTCACACACGCTTGGTTCTGGCCAGTTGGAACAATTAGCCATTCCTTTCTTCACATACTCCATCTCCTACCACCTTCCATTTGTACAGGCAGTTTATGGACTCTGCGGCTGAAAAGTCCTCCCTCTTTCTTTCTTCTCCCCCTCTGCCTTTCTTTAAGGCTCAACTGAAGTACTGATGGGGATTCGATGTGAACCCCCAAAAGGAAATGACCATGTCTTTGGGATCTGAACCCCAAAAAAGGAAAAGCCCCTGGCCCAGTTCCCTGGTGTTTGCCTGGGGGCAATTAACAAAGTTAATTAACTGACCTTTCATTGTCTACATTTGGTCCCACCCTAGATCACCATTCATCTAGACCCCTTCTCTGTTCCCAGTCTTTCTGTATATAAAATTCACCTTCCCTCCATTAAGGTGCGCAGATTCAATCTGGCCCACTTGTCAATATAAGCATCACAAATGCAGAGATTCCTTACTAGTCTAGCCAAGGCTCAGATTCTTTAAGAGTCTGGCCAATATGGCAGATTTTTAGAATAGTACCCACCCTCTATTTGTGTTTTAATAAACCTTGTCTTTGGCTGAAAGAAGGCTTGGGTCAAATTCATTCAGGCAGGACCTGTGTGTCGCTATTTCAGGGTTCCACCACCCCTAAACCTCAACAATACCACCTCCTTCATAAAGCCTTCCTTAATCTCCCCCATTATTGGTTTGCTTTCTCTTGCTTCAATGTTCCTTGTTGGTAGCTTTTTTTTTTTTTAAGGCCTATTGATACTTAAAAAACAAACATAACTGTCACTCCTGAATACCACCCCCATCCCTCTTTGTTGTCCAGTTGTGTTCTATTGTTCGTGATCTCATTTGGAGTTTTCTTGACAAAGATACTGGAGTGGTTTGCCATTTTCTTCTCCAGCTCATTCTACAGATAAGGAAACTGAGGCAAATGGGGTTAAGTGACCTGTCCAGCTAGTATATGTCTGAGGCCAGACTTGAATTCATGAAGATGAGTCTTACTGATTCCAAGCCAGTGTTCTATGCACTGTGGCACCACCTACAAAGCAAAACTCGGCATTAATTGACTTCATCTGACAACACATACCTTCTACACCTGTAGTCCACCACTCCTCAATCAGTCAATCAATACTTATTAAACACCTATTATGTGCCAGGCACTGTGAAAGAAACTCCCTGACCTCAAAAAGCTTGTAATCTAGTGGGAAAAGACAAAACACAAAAGGCATCTGGACAAGGAAGAAGGAAGCTTGGGGGAGGGAAAGGAATGGTGTAAAAATCAGAAAAAGTCTCTAGCTAGTATAGCCAAGTGAGAAATAAGAAGATGCTTAATGAAGGATTTGGAATTCATGGCTCCACCCTCCAATCTGATGGCCAGAGGGTGAGGTACCAAGGTGGTTGAGATCTTGAAGGATGATGGTATTTTCCCAATTGTGAGCTTGAGGGAGTGGGAGCTGGAAGAAAAGTCAGAGAAATTTCATAGTGTTTCTCAGTAGGAAATGAGGACTCTTCTGAGAGGAGTGGTCCTCCCCAACTTTCTTTGTATTATGGCAGCTAGTGGATATCACAAAAAATAGTTCTTGGCCTTGGAGTAAGGAAAACCTGAGTTCCAACTTACTTTGTCTCAGACACTTGTTGTTGAGCCTTCATTTTCTTTTTTTTTTTTTTTTTAAGCGATTGGGGTTAAGTAACTTGCTCAAGGTTATACAGCCAATTATTTCTGGGTGTGGTGCTAAGTATCTGAGCCCGGATTCGATCCCAGGTCTCCTGACTCTGGGGCCTGAGCTCTTACTCACTGTGCCACCTAGCCACCCCTGTGCCTTTATTTTCTAAGAGGACCAGTTCACTCTCCAGTGAATTGGATTTAAGTGAGGCAGAGGTAGGCAAAGCTGTCTGCCTCACTTTCGCTTTCAGAGTCATCAAAGTCCAGTGGCAGGACAAAAGTCAAGAAGACTGGCAATGGCCCAGGATGCAGTGGATGACCTTGGCATCTTCAATGTCTGACTAAGCTCTAAGCTCACAACACCTGCTGAAGTCACCTTCCTGACCCTTGGAACAAACTATTCTCATTTGTCCATTCTGATGGGGGAAGTCTTCACATGCTTGGAGTAGATGTCCCCCTAATTCACTGGGGGGGGGGTGAGGCTTGTTGGAACCTGGGTAGGCCATCTGCTGAGATGGGAGGCAGCAGCCGGTTAGAGTTGGGTAGAAGGTGGACACCAAAGACGGATGAGCAGTCCTGAAAAGGACTCAGCAGCCCTCACACCAGAGGTGCTAGTCCCCCCTGAACCGCATGTGCCCCGCGATGCTTATTATCCTTGTGCTCCCCACCCCCAATCACTTGACCTTTTCAGCCTCTTGTTTCCTCTTCTACAAAGTGGGAATAAGAGCACCTACGTCACAAGGCTGCAAGGATCAAATGAGAAAACACTTATAAGGCACTTTGCAAACCTTAAGGTGTTATTAATGTGTTAGCTGTCATCATCATCACCCTCCTCCTCCTCCTCCTCCTCCTCATCATCCCTAGGAAAATGAAAACTGCTTGAAGGCAGGTCCTGTTTTATTTGCCTAGTCTCTCGGTATCTCGGTGCCTAGCAGAGTGCCTTGCCCTTAGCGCTGCTGGCGTAATTGAATGGAACTGCATTTACCTTAATAATGACCCGCACTGCACATCACATTCGGACGTGCAATCAATTACGTCATCCTTCTCAGGTTCCCGGAGACTCTCCCCAGTCCCTGGGGTGCCGGGGTGCAGACCCCGCCTCGGGGCGCCTCTGATAGTGACTGAGGGAACCTCCAGGGACCTGGGAGAAGGAAAGGCCTGGAGGCCAGAGCCTCCGAGCTCCGACCCCTCCAAACCCCCGCACGTCCCCACCCCCAGTCTTCATTTGCTCTGTTAGGGCCGGGGTCATTCCCACGAGAGGCAGAACACCGGGGAGCAGGGCGCCCCACAACACACCCACACATCGGACCAATGAGAGTGAAAGTCAAAGGTTAGCTCTCGGGATGACCAATCCGAGTGGAGCTCTGCTCTCGGCTCGCTAAGCTTGTTAAAGAGGCATGCTCAGTCTGCGGGCGCTGTTAGGCTTCACCAGGGTAAGGTCTGGTATCTCTCGTTTAAGAGGAGACAACCCCGCCTCTCTCAGGGAAGAGCCACCTCCATTCGGACCAATGAACGTGTTGAAATGTGCCCCGCCTCTTTCTGGATCTCCCACTCTCTCGTGGTCTTTGTCCCATCCTGCGCTGATCCAGGATCTTGGAATCGTAAGGTGAGCGGCACTCGGATTCGGGGGTCTCTCGCGGGGGCAGGGAGGGGAGGGGTCTGGGACGTTGGCTGGAAGCCCTGTCCTCTTGTTTTTCCCTACTAGGGCTGAAGTGGCCTTCCTGACGTGAACTCCAGGGCCCCTTCCCATACCTCGGGCTTCCCCCCTGGGGCGTGAACCCCCTCTAGAATCGGGCCTCGGGGCTGGGGGCGGGCGGGAGCCCTGCACCCTGAGCTTTCTCCTCCTCCTCCAGGCAACCTGCCCTCTTCCCCATGGCGCTGAAGGGTGTCTCCGCGTGGCGGCTCCTGAGCCGAATCCACAGCCCAGTCCTGGACTTGGTGAGAGGCCGAGTCACCCAGGCCGCTACCCGGGGTGAGTAGGGGCGCGGGAAGGTCGGAGAAGCGGAACTGGAAGGATGCTTGAGGCCATATCTCTCCTTTTACAGATGAGGAAACTGAGGCCTCGGGAGGGAAAGGTCAAGGCATGGATTCTTTCTCCGAGTTCAATATCCATCCCATCCATCCCACTAACTCCTGGGATCCGGCTTTCCCTTGTCCACTATAAATGACCCTTCCCCCAGCCCCTTTTTCCTTATGTGAGAGGTTCTAGGGGACCCACTCTGGACTTGGCTGCCCAAGTAAGGCAGTGGGACATTCCAAGACACTGGACTTGGAATCAGGACATCTAGATTCAAATTCTGATTGTGCTGCTTACTAGTGTATGATATTGCACATTACTTTTATTCTCTGGCCTGTTTCCTCTGTAAAAATGATGTGAATATAAGTAAGTAAACTCCTGGAAGGCAGAAGAAATCTCACTTTTGTCTTGGTATTATTCCCCAGTGTCTAGTGAAGGTTCTAGCAAATAGTGGGTACTTTTATGTTACTCTGGGAAGATAAGAGACTAACTTTGTTGGGACAACAATGATATCTTCCTATGCCCTTTGTTTGGAGAATGGCTTGGTCCTTGGATCTGGCGTATATAAAGGATGGATCATAGATTTTATAGGTCAACTTAAAAGAGTGGTCTTCCCAAAGGAATGAAAGCTAATCATTTTATCATGCTGTAAACTTGACTTACCAAAGAGTATGTCCAAAGGAAGATACAATACAAATCCTAGCAAAGACCAAAACATTCTTGCTTATCTAGCTGATTGGGCAGTTTCCCTGAGCAGTCCCCTCCCCCATATTTGTTCTATGGAACAGAGTCTTCTAAGTCAGAGGTTCCTAACCTGATGTTGGAAAGTTAAATTTCAGGGGACCTGTTGGCTTGGATGGGGGAAAAATAAATCTTTATTTTCACTAGCCTTTAACTAAAATGTAGCATCTCCTTCAACTATTTAAAAGCATTCTGAACAAGGGCCATAGACTTTAGCAGATCGCCAAAGGGATGCATGACACAAAAATTATTAAGAATCCCTGCTCTAAGGTCCCTTGTAGCTCTGATGTTTCAGGCTTTCTCTTTCTTCCTCTTCTTTTCTTCTCTCTCCCTCTCCCCCTCCTTCCCTCTGTACCCTTCCTCCTTTTTCTTCTGCCTCTTTCCTTCTCTTTGTCTCTCCCATCCTCCACCTCCTCCTTCTTTCTTTTTCTTGTCTCTCTCCCTCTTTCTCCTTGTCTCTCTCTCTTTCCTTTTTTCCTCTCTTTTTCACATTCTTCTGTATGAATCTGCATCTATCACGCCCCTGCTCAGAAATGTCTTGAGTATAGTCCTGCCTCCAATTCCAAGCCCTCTACCATGCAGCAACACCCTGGACCACATTCTCTCCAAACACTCTGACACTCCTGAATTGAGCCTTTATCCAAACTATTCAAGATGCCTGGACCTCCTTCCTTCTCCTTCTTAACCAGTTAAATTCCTTCTTGTCTTTTAAAGCCTAATTTAAACTCCATCCCACCTTAGACATTTACTATCTCTATGACTCTGGGCTCATAACAATCCCTCTGTACTTCAGTATCCTCTTCTGGGAAATCAGTGGATTGGACTCTGTGGCTAATAAGGTCTCTTAACAGCTCTAAATCTATGATTCTTTAGGAAGCTTTCCCCAATCCCAGATCCCCACCTTCAGCAAGTACTTACTAAGCTCCTGCTGTGTGCAGGCACTGTCCTAGATGCTGGGGATATAAGACAGAAGTAAAACAATTAAATAGCTTATGTATTTCTTGGGAGGACAACACATACACATAGGTGTATATACAAAGCGAGTACAAATAGAGTAACTTTGGGAGAGGAAACAGTAGCAGCTAGGGGAGGGAGAATCAGGAATGGTCTCATACAGAAGGTGGTGCTGGACAAAAACCAGTGATTCCAAGAGGCTGGGAAGAGGCTAAGCCTTGGGGACAGGCAAAGGCCTAGAGAAGGGCAGGAGGGTAGAACATTGTGTGGGAGGAGCAGTGAGGGGACCAGTATGGCTGGACATTAAGTGTGATGGGGAATATTGTGTTGTTAAAAAAGGGTAGAAAGGTAGGCTAGGACCAGAGTGTGAAGAGCTTTATAATCAATCGATAAATATTATGTGCCAGGCACTGGGGATACAAAACGAGGCAAAAAACAAAACAAAACAGTTCCTTCCCTAAGGAGTTAATTAGTAATTCTAGAGGTGATAGGTAACCAGTCACCTGCCTCACCTCTTCCCCCCTAGCCTATCCAGTCCCATGCCCCATCTCTTATTCACTAGCGTCAGCTCTAGTCAAATGGCCAATCCTAACTGAAGGATGTCTGAATGCATGGGGTGGAAGAGTAGGAGGGGCAATCTGCATGAATGACAGTGGCTCCCATTTCTATAAACCATTCAAGGTTTACAAACTCTTGCATAGTGAAAAAACAACTCTGGCAGAGATATCCTACAGAGAATATTATCCCTATTTCATGGATGGGGAAACTGAGGTTCAGGGAGGGAAACATGGTTTGCCCATGGTAGAACTTTTAGGAGATATTGCAAATCAGAGACAAAGTGAGGTCTTTATTCACTCAGACTAGGAGAACATAGCTGCAGTAAACAGTCTCACTCCTCACCCCTGAATCTTCTTGGCCTTTCCCCATCAGCTTCACGCCCCAACTTCAACTGGCAGGACCCACTTCTTCTGGAATCACAATTGACACCTGATGAGATCGTGACCCGAGATACATTCCGAGCCTACTGCCAGGAAAAGCTGATGCCCCGTGTCCTCCTGGCTAATCGGAATGAAGGTACTGGTTTTGGCTGAAAGTGAGATCTCAAAGTAGAGCGACTTCCCTTTAACCCCAAAGGATTCCCTGCTCTCTCTAGTAGCAAACAGGAATGCAGGTTATGATAAGTGAATACTTCTTTCTTGTATTTACATAACTAATTATTGTATTAGGACCAGAGTTTTCCCACTTTTCTATTTTCTCATCCAGAGATGAACCAGTGTGGGGAATCGCTTAGAAATTTATGCCCCCTCAAAAAAAAAAAAATAAAGAAAAAAGAAACTTAACCAGGCCGAGATCTAGTCAAAAAGTAAAAGAAATTCTAGTTTTGGGCTAATGGGTATATTAATGGTCATTGTGTTTGCTCAGACCAGTCTGGAGGAAATGTTGATGAGGATATGATGAATCTGATGTCTTGTGTGTGTGTGTGTGTGTGTGTGTTTTGTTTGTTTGTTTTTGGAGGGGGAAGGCAGGGCAATTGGGGTATGACTTGCCCAAGGTCACACAGCCAGTGTCTGAGGTCGAATTTGAACTCGGGTCCTCCTGACTCCAGGGCCAGTGCTCTATTCACTGCGCCATCTAGCTGCCCCAAATTGATGTCTTGTTGACCAAGATTTGAGTGACCTAAGTCATGTACCCCAAGTTAGCCCACCTTCCATTTTGTTAATTGAGTAGACACCCCTCGGGAACATCTCTTTTTCAAAGGGCATATAAACTGTTACCCCACCACCATTAGGGGTCTTTGGTCTAAGAGAGAAAGCAACCACACTTTTATTAATAACTTCTGACCATATTAATAAAATGATTACCCAGAAACCTGTGTTTCTTGGACCCTTTTAATCATCACAAGTCCCTGTGGAGATTGGGAATAGTCTGAGTAAAGGCCAGAGAGCCTGGAGGCTTTGTCTTTCTCCCATAGGCCTTGGGGGCTCCCTAGAGACAACACTGGAATCTCTCTTTAGGATTAGGGAAAGAGGAGGGACTGGAATTGGGTCTCAGGTTTGTCCAACCATTTATGAACTGTGTCTTCTTATAGTGTTTCACCGGGAGATCATTTCAGAACTGGGGCAAATGGGTGTGCTAGGCCCCACCATTAAAGGTAGGTATAAGATGTTCCAGCTTTCTTCCTGTTTCTTTCTTGCCCTGCCTGTGACCTTGGGGTTCTGGATTACAGACTTTAGGACAGAGTTTGGGCCTCTAGTTTGTGTCCATACAATCAACTAGTATTTATTAAGTATATACTGTGTGCCAGTGTCAGGTTGAAATGAACCTACATAGAGACAATCCTTGAAATAATAGAAAATTTATTGAAAAGAGAAATATTAGCATCCAGAGAAGATGCATATAGGCATTCTGCAAGAAACTAAGAAGAAAAGCAACAATAACATTCTTTTTTTATGCAGGTAGCAAAGCAATAGCTTTTATAAGGATCTAAAAATAACTCATATATTATATAACTGTATGAAGACTTCTTTTTCAGAACTGTCATTCAGTTGTTTCTCCATTGGCAATTTTATCAGGACTGAGATGCATTAGTAACATTGCCAGACCATTGACAGAACAGTCTGTTTGGTTTAGTTCAAGTATGTGTACCTATTCTTGGCAGGAGCTAAAGAATTTTAGGTGACTACACCCTAATACTAGAGTTCAACCCTCATTTATTTTTTGCAAACTCTAACTTTTGGTATTATTTTATAGTATCACATTCTCAGAGTTAAAATCTTTTCAAAAGTCTTATTGACTTGCAATTGTGCAATTCTTAGGCATTTGTATAACTAACATGTCTAAAGCGGCACTATTACTAACAAAACTAATTGAATCAGAAAAGTTAGAACAATATTCACTTTCAAGGAATATCCCTTAAAATATTCCCTACCTTTCCCTAACTCCTCCAGAATGTAATTCAGATGCTGGGCAATATTAAGAGTTTGGGTAAATATGTGTGCAATAATTCATTTAAACATTGGATCTCTTATTCTGTCATTTGGCATTTAACTCTACTCATAAATCATCTGCTTCTAGGAAACATTTTTCCTTGGAAGTTCCACGTCAGCAGGATCTGTCCTAGACCACTGTCCACAAATTGTTCATTTTGGTCCATTCAAACTCAGTCAGTGCATCTCTTAATCAGTATCTTGTTTTTAACTGGGGTGTCAGTTCTTAACAGTACCTGGAATAAGCCTTGTTTTTAGGGCAGATTTGCAGCCATGTTTCTTCCAGTGCATATACTTTCCAGATTCCAAGCCACCTTGAATGCTGCCTAAACCCACTAATGCTAAAACTTAGTATGATTTAGTAGGGCTTTACAAAATCCAATCTTGAATAGTTTGGATAAAGGCTCAATTCAGGAGTGTCAGAGTGTTTGGAGAGAATGTGGTCCAGGGTGTTGCTGCATGGTAGAGGGCTTGGAATTGGAGGCAGGACTATACTCAAGACATTTCTGAGCAGGGGAGTGATAGATGCAGATTCATATAGAAGAATGTGAAAAAGAGAGGAAAAAAGGAAAGAGAGAGAGAGAAGGAGAAAGAGGGAGAGAGACAAGAAAAAGAAAGAAGGAGGAGGTGGAGGATGGGAGAGATAGCATTCTGTCGGTCTTTTGGAATTGTCTGGGATCATTATATTGTGGAGAAGACACTGTGTACAATTTAAAATGAGGTATAGTTCTTTTTCATGTTAAATTAGTTAACAATAAAGAAGAACATATATCTTCAGTGCTTATTAAGTACATACAAGGTTTTTCCAAAAGCATTCACTCAACATCTTTCTTTTCTAGTTTAATAAACACATCCAGGTGTAAAAATCAGGACTTAGAAATTAAGAAAATAATCACATCCTAGAGTTTCACATTTTTTAAATTAAATTTTATGTTTATTTTTAGTTTACATCATTCATTTCCACAAGATTTTGAGTTACACATTTTCTCCCCATTTTTCCCCTACTCACCACCCCAAAACAGTGATCCCACTGCTCTCTCCCATATCTTCCCCCATCCCTCCTCCAACTTTCCAATAGGGCACAGTGGATCTCTATGCCCGAGTGCCTGTATATCTTATTTCCCAGTTACATGTAAAATAATAATTATATATATATATATATATATTTTTTTTTTTTTTAAACATTTGGCTTTAAAACTTTGAATTTCAGATTCTTTCCCTTCCTCCCTTGTCACCCACCCTTACTGGGAAGATAAGCAATTCAATAAAGGTTGTACATGTGTAGCTATGTAAAACATTTCCATAGTGGATATATTGTGAAAGACTGACTATATTTCCTTCCATCCTATCCCACCCCCCCACTTGTTTTTTTTTTTTTAAGCAGTCGGGGTTAAGTAACTTGCTCAAGGTTAAGGCCAGTTATTTCTGGGTGTGGTGCTGAGTGTCTGAGCCCGGGATTCCATCTCCAGGTCATCTCAACACTGGAGCCAGTGCTCTTACTCGCTGTACTACCTGGCCGTCCCACCCCCCCACTTGTTCTACTCTCTACTTTGATGCTGTCCCTTTTCAAAAGTGGGTGCTTCCAACTTCTTTCCCCCTCAGCCTGCCCTCCCTTCCATCATCTCCCTTCTCATCCCCTTACCCCCTACTCTCCTGTGGTGAGATACTAGAGTTTCACATTTACAGTGAATACATGACAATTCAGTCAGAATTCAGAAAAACACAAAAACACGGGTTACTCTTGTTGGCCTAGAGATCTTAAGGTGTTGCATACTAATCCCTAGAGTAAAAAGAAAAATTCTTTAAACTGAAATCTTTTGATAGTTAAAGATATAACTTTAATACACTACATTCTAGGTGTAGTTCCATAATTTTCATAATTAATGGACAAATTATCATATAAATCACTACTTTACTCTAAGCAAACTTGTAAGTCATCCACCACTTTGACTGTATTTTTGTTGAAGGAAGGTACCTCAGTTTCTCTGTAAACAAATTTACTATTTTAGAATTTATAAATTCTTAATAAGGCTCTCATTAGTCATAACATTCTTACAGCTCCTTCTTTCACAAAGCTGATAAGATTTTATGACCTTGCCAAGGCTAAAGATCCAGAGGACTTAGCATGTCCCCATAGAACTTCACAGATAATGAGAATTTACAGTCTATTCTGTACTTTTCCCAAAACACTAAGTAATTATCTTTATTATTCATCTTAAAGCAAAATACACCCAATTAAATACTTGACAGTTTTATTTAAAACATAGACACAAGACAAATTACCAGTTAAGTGACATTCTGAATTATCTTACATTTTAAAAAATTTATTCATTTATCAATTATGACATTCAAAAAAAAGTAATTATTTGCTTTCTGACCTAAACAAGACTCCTTTCAAGTTGTAGAGAAGAGTTAATAATAGATGGTTCTTAACCACCAGAGAAGGCTTAAAAACTGTAAATCCTGTTTATTTTTTTTCTTTCTTCCCTTTTGGACTTCACTGGAAATAAAACTTTAAAATTGGCTTCAGTTCTGTTTATTCTCTAATTGGTGAAATCGCCTTCTTCCCTTACACTAGAACAATAAATCTTTAACCCTCAATGAAAGAGAGTGATCTATTGTTTACATGTGCCTTAGTATTGAGAGGTTGCAACCCCAAACTGCACTAGAATCTTTATCTACAATTTGAAAATCTATAGTAGATACATTTCCTTTCAATTTATAAGTTTGCATTTCTATACATTTCTGCAAAGGGGATAGGATTGCCTTTCCTCTTAACTCTTTTTTTTCTCTTCCATTCCCATCCTGACCAATATTGGGAACACAAAGATGAGATTCTATCTTTTGAAAAGTTTGAAACTTTCAGCAGAAAAAAAGTTTCCATTCTTTTCCTGCCTGTTCTTAAGATAGTAGGACTTGTTTATAAAAAGTTCGACATAAATAGTTGACAGGTTTTGAGTGAGGACTCCCCTGGCCACCCTCTCAAGGTAACATAGTGTAATGGAAATGCAAATTTAAAGATCTTCCCTGCCCCTAGGCTAAAGTGCACCTGGAGCCTGGGGAGGGAGGCTTGTTTTTCAGTTGATACTTTTTGATTGGCCAGTGGGTCCAAAAGGTTGTTACATTCTCTGAGCCAGGAAAAGGCTATATAAGCCCTGATGTGTAGCTTTGTTTTTGGGGGCTCACTTTGAGAAGTGTTCTGTGATTTGATCTGGATTCTGGGAAGCTGTTGTCCTGAGCGCCCCCCCCCTTTGAAAAACCCAGATGTTGAAACCCAGATGTTGATTGGGTATGGATGTAATGGTTGGACAGTTTGAAATCTGTCCACTTGATCTGTTTCTGTCTTGATAATTCTGCCTGTATACTTTGAAGTTCAGGGTGCTGACCTCTTTCCCCTGAACTAGGTAAACATACATATTTGACTGATTAAAGTAAGCTTGTTAACCCATTTTGAGTTGCTTTCCTTTATCAAAGCAGATCTAAGAACCTGTATTGGCAGCAAACCCTGAGGACGCTTGGGGTGCTTGCTGCTACACATAGATGGGAAGACTTACCAATATTGGATCCACCTAATACTGGAAGGGATGCTGTGGCTCCTTTCAATGTTAAAAAAGACCTGTTCAGGTTTTTCTTTCCCTTCTAAGGCATCAGAGGAATTATCAATCAGAATTAAAGCCTAACAGTGAAAAAAAACAAAGTTAGATAGTGTTGCAGCAGTTTTCATGAGGTGGAATCCTCACTCTTAGAACTGGTTTCACTTTGGGAATGCTATACCTTCCATTTGCAGAAAGAAAGTGTCCTATATATCTCCCCTCTTGCAGGCAATACTATAGTTTGTCCAAAAACATCTTATGGCCTTGTGGAACTAATAACTTAAGCAAAGCAAGAGTTTCAATCTTATATTGTTCTTCAGTTCCAGAAGCTATTAATAAATCATCTATATATTGAAAAGCAGACTCTTTTGGTGAAATAAACAACTTTAAATTTTCCTGCAAGTTTCTAGAAAAGATAGTAGGGGAGTCATGAAACCCTTGGGGAATCTTTTGCCGTACATACTGAGATTCTCCATGAGTAAGGGCAAGTAAGAATTTAGATTTTTCAGCTAATGGGATGGAAAAGAAACCAAAACATACTGTATTGATTACTGAAAAGAACCATGTGTTTGGAGGTACAAAAGTTGTTATAGTAGCAGGCTTAGAAACAACAGGAATCATGGGAATAATGTGCTTATTTATAGCTCTTCAATCTTGAACAAAGTGATATACTGGCTGACCTTTTTTAATCTAATTTTCCTTCTTTTCTTACCAGTAAGGTAATATTACATAGAGACTACTCCTTTTTGATAACTTCTTATTTCTCTAAGTCTTCTATTAGTGGCTATATTCCTTCAACTTGAGCTTTACACAGAGGCTATTTCTTAATGCATGGCCATGGCTGATCTTTTTTTTTTTTTAATGAGCAATCAGGGTTAAGTAACTTGCTCAGGATTACACGGCCAGTTATTTCTGGGTGTGGTGCTAAGTATCTGAGCCCAGATTTGATCCCCAGGTCATCCCAACACTGGAGCCGGTACTCTTACTCGCTGTGCTACCTGGCCACCCCTGTGGCTGATCTTTATAGTAACTAATAATTTATTTAGTTCTTTTCATCAAACCATCATCATTATTGGAGTGAGTCTACGATTACAGAATCAATTTATTTAACTCAAAGTTCTTTTCCAATGTGAAACACAACCGCTCCTTTCCACCATCTCCCTTCTGAAACTGAAGGCACATAGTAACCAGATCAGGTGCCTTTTCTCCTGAGAGTTCCATAAAGGAAATAGCAGCATCCAGAGTATATGCATTTTAGCAGTCTGCAAGAGACTATGAAGAAGAATCAGCAACAGTGCTCTTTTTTTAAAAAATTAATTAAATTGATTTGTTTATTTACTTTTAGTTTACAACATTCAGTTCCACAGTCCCTTGAATTTCAAATTTTCTCCCCCTCCCTCTCCTCCCCCACCCGACCATATCATGGCAGCATGCACTTGAATATAGGATCTACAAATATCTTCACATTGATCATTAGTCAGATTATAAAGGATTATCACTGATGGAATGATCAGTGGGAAAGAGGAAACAAAACAAGAAAAAGAAACACAGCAAGTAGTTTGTTTCACTATGCATTCAGACTCCGCATCTTTCTCTGGATGTGGATTCTCTTTTGATCATGAATAGTGCTCTTTATTTATACAGATATCAAAATAGTAACTTTTATAGGTATCAAAAAAGAATTCGTTCATGATACAATTATTTCTCGAAACTTATTTTGTCAGAATTGTAATCTAGTTGTTTCTTCATTGGAAAGTTTCTCAGGACTTGGGTACATCAACAATGTTGGCATATCATTGGCAGAGCGATCTCTTAGTTTTTATTCAAGTATATGCATCTGTTCTTGGCCAGAGCGAAAGGATTTTAGGTGACTTTGCCTTAAGACCACACTGTTACAATTTAACCCTCATTTATTCCTTATCCCAGGCACCAGGGATCACTTTACTCTCAGCCTGCTATCTCTCATGCTGGGGCAGCAAAAGCTGACAGTGAAATTAACTGAGAACACATTTAAATTTCAGGCTCTTTAAGAGTTGGGGGACTAGGGTTTGGGTCTGAGCCACAGGATATTCATACCCAAGGGGCATACATAGAATGACCTGTCTATCAGCTCAGTGATTGTTCTCCTTAAGAAGTCCCTGGGGCCTCTGGATGCAGCCTATCTGATAGGTTGTATCTGTTCTCCTAGGGTACGGCTGTGCTGGAACCTCATCTGTAACCTATGGACTTCTGACCCGGGAACTGGAGCATGTAGACAGTGGCTACCGGTCAGCCATGAGTGTCCAGTCCTCCCTGGTCATGTATCCCATTTATGCCTATGGCTCTGAAGAGCAGCGGCAGAAGTTCCTGCCCCGACTTGGTGAGAGCAGTATACTTGGAATATGGGAATCCTCACCCACCTTCCTGAGCCCACCGACCCTCCTAAGACTCCTTAGCCTCTTCTCTTTTGACTGACTCTAACCTTTTGATCTTCCTAGAGCTTTATAACCCATTCAGGACTCCTGAGCTGTCTTTTCCCTTGGACCCTGGTGCTCCATCCCCAATGGACCAGCCTTGGGGCACTTACTTCCCTTACTGCCATAAGTCTGCTAGAGAAAAGAAACCTTAGAGGGTGAAAGAATAGATGTCTTCAAAAATATGAAGGGCTGTCACATGAAAGAAGGATTAAATTCATTTTGATTTGCCCCAAAGGGTAGAACTGGGAATGAAGGGGGGAGGATGCCAAGAGGCAATTTTATATTTGATATCAGGAAAAACTTCCTAACAATCAGTGCTGTACTGTGGCTAGTCCCCCTAGAGGTTCCTAGAGGTCTCCAGGCAAAGGTTGGGTGACTCCTTGTGGGCTATATAATATAAGGCATTCCTATTCAGGTGGGTCTAGATGACCTCTGAGGCTTCTTCTGTCTCCGGTTCGGATTCTACCCACTCTTCAAGGACCCCTGAGTCCATCCCCAACTGATCTTCTTAAGATTCCTTTCCCAGGGACCTTTGGACAAAAAGCAGCCTTATCTAGTGAAAAGAATGTTGACTTTGGAGTTAAGAGCTCTGGGTTCAATTCCTGACTATGACTTTGGACAATCACTTAATCTCTCAGGGCTTCAGTTTTCCCATCTACAAAATGAAGGGTTTGAATTAGATGATTTCCAAGGTCCCTCCCAGTTCCACCAATTCTTAGAGTCTGAAACCTGTGATCTACCTCCCTGAGTCTACTAATATTCCCGTGATTCCTCTCTCTCCATCTCATGCCCTTCCCACCATCTGGTCTGGGACTCCAGGCAAATCTTCCTGAGTCTACTGATCCACCAGGGAATCCTGAGCCCCATCCCCAGTGATAAACCCCCAAACCTGACCCAAGTTTCCAAGTCTGCCAGCCTTCTAATAACTTCCTGGCACCCCTAAGCATCTTCCCTACTAATCAATCCATGATCCATAAACTACCCCCTTGACATTAACCCTACTGATTCTTGTTCCTACCACCAGGCCCCCAAGGGTTATTGAACTTCATTGGTGCCTGCTAGGGCTTTGCAAGTTCCAAGAGCCATGGAGGTGCCTGTGGAGTGGGAATTACAGGGAGGTGGTCTGGAGGGAGAGGAGAAACTCCCAGCTCTGACTATGGGTTTGGTTGACAGCAAAGGGGGAAATCCTGGGCTGCTTTGGGTTAACGGAGCCCAATCATGGAAGTGACGCAGGCGGTATGGAGACTAAGGCCCGCTACAATGCAGCCAGCAAGACCTATACCCTGAGTGGCTCCAAGACCTGGTGAGGGGGTGAGGGCAGGGGCTCTCTCCTGGCCCATATATTTATTGACAGTGTCTATAGAAAGGGAGGGTTGGACTGCTAAGATAGTGATCTCAGATCCCTTCTGGCTTCAGATCCTTACCATTTCATGAAGGCTTGAAGAACAGGGTGGGTAGCTCTTCAGTGGTGGAGAACTTATTGGAGAAGGTAGTCTCTCCAAAGCTTTTCCCTATATCTTCCCTTAGGATCACTAATTCACCTGAGGCTGACCTGTTTGTGGTCTGGGCTATGTGTGAGGATGGTCGGATTCGGGGCTTCCTATTAGAGAAGGGCATGCGGGGATTATCAGCTCCCAAGATCGAAGGCAAGTTTTCACTTCGAACCTCAGTCACAGGAATGATCCTCATGGACGACGTGGAAGTACCAGAACAGAACATGCTGCCCAATGTGTCTGGCCTTGCTGTGAGTGACACCAGGGTCAGCACATACCCAGGTGTAAAGGGAGAGAGGAAGAAGGAGGTTGGAGAGTGACAGGTAACCCCAGGCCCTGAGAATGGGAGCTAGGATCATCAAGAGAGATGCAAGGGATTTGGCATGAGTCATTAAAAAAAAAAAAGCACTGGATTTAGGGTAAGGTGACTTGAGTTCAAATCCTGACACTTTTACTTAGTACTTGTTGACTGAGTTATTTAGGTGATCTTCCCTAGGTAAGAATGTGCCAGGTGTCCTACAAAGCCCCTGCCACAGTAAGCCTGCTCGACCTCTTCCCTCTTTCCACAGGGCCCCTTTGGATGTCTGAACACAGCTCGATTTGGCATTGCTTGGGGGGCACTGGGGGCTGCAGAGTTCTGTCTGCACACAGCTCGGCAGTACACCTTGGATAGGTAACTGGAGCCTAGACCTTTCTTCTCTCTTCCCACTCCTTCACCCTGGGTAGCACCCAAGGCAGGCCTCAAAGTGTAGTGTAATGGAGGCAAGTTTCCTTGGAGGAGGTGAGTGTGATCTGGTTTTTGAAGAAGTGGAAGGGTGTTAGAGAAGCCTGAATGAGCCTAACCTGGGGTGAGGGGAGAGAGCATGCCCAGGCTGGAGGTGGGGGTGAAGAAGAGCAGCAGGTCCAATATTGTGCAGATATATCTATCTGCTTGCCTCTGAGTGTTTCATGACTCCCTCAGCAACTTTTTCTAGCTGACCCAAAGCCTGGGGCCTTTTCTGACCTTTATAATTGCTCTGTTTTTTCTTCTCCTTCTCTTTGTGTATCCAGGAAGCAGTTTGGGTTCCCATTGGCTAGAAACCAGCTCATCCAGAAAAAATTGGCTGATATGCTCACAGAGATCACCCTGGGCCTGCATGCTTGCTTGCATCTTGGGCGTTTGATGGACAAGGACAAGTATGGGGCTCAGGCCAAGGCTGGTTGAAGGGATGTTGGGGAGGAGGCTGGCTCCTCCAGGGCTAACTAGGTGCACCAGAAAAACTCTTCAGGGAGCACAGCAGGTGAAGGAGAAGCGATGATGGCAGTGTATCCATGAAGCACTCATACATTCAGTCAGTACATAAGCCCCTTGTGGCCTAGCAAGAACCTATACATCCCTTCCTTCAACTATATATTGCCCTCCCAAGATGTCCCCTCTTCTCTTCCTTCAGTTCAATTCAAGAAACAGTGTTTAAGCCTATGTGAGACACTGGAGGTAGAAAGGAAAGAATGAAATAGTTGCTTCCCCCCCAAGTCCTCCTTATGTTCACTGGCAAATGCAAAGTGTCTGCAAGGTAACAGAGAGTAATTTCAAGAGGAAGAGAGCACTTACACCTCAGAAGGACCAGGAAAGGCCATCTCTAAGAAAAATACTCAAGCTGTGGGCCAGAAGCTTGGTTTCCAAGAGGGTTCTCATTAAAGCAATCTGTGAAGTGTGTTTTTAACTAAATTTGTAGGTGAGCTTCATAAAAATTCATCCATGTATTTGGATGTGTGTTTGTAACTTGCCCCAAGGGTGACAAACCCCTATGGTTCTTTCATAAGAACTTGATGACAATTTATTGTGTAGTGCAAAGAATTTTTTTTAAATCTTGCTCCAAATTATCCTTTATATAAAATCAGATTTTCTGAAATTGAGTTTGCTTAACATGATGACACCTGTGCACACACAACTCAGTTCCTAGGATCACAGGCTTTAGAGCTGGAAGAGACCTTAGAAATCATTGAGTCTAGCCCCCTCATTTTCTGTATGAGGAATTCAATTCACCAGGTATTCCCAGAGAACTTGTTATCCAAGACCTCATGCTTAGTGATTCTGGCTTCAGGCAGCCTAGTGGGGAGTAATAGTAGTAATATCTAGACCAAATCATTATGATGTGAAACATGATGTGAATGTGACCATAGGAGAGACACCATGTGGGGATTCAGTGAATGAGGAAATCACTTCTAACTGGGGAGGGAGAAGAAAGCTTCATGAAAGAGGCAGTCCCTGATATCAAAAGATGGATAAGATTTTGACAGGTGGAGATGAGAGGCAGGGGCAAAGTTTGGATTTGATTCAGGAAATTGTGGGAAGCCATTGAAGGTGTCAGAGTTTCTCTACCAGTCTAAACAATATCTGGGTGTGGGGGGTGTGTTTGTGTCTTCTAGGGTGACCCCGGAAATGGTTTCAATGCTGAAAAGGAATAGTTGTGGCAAAGCCCTTGATATTGCCAGACAGGCACGTGACATGCTTGGTGGGAATGGGATTTCGGATGAGTATCATGTGATCCGGCACGTCATGAACCTGGAAGCTGTAAACACTTATGAAGGTGAGAGCCACTCTGAGTATGCCAGTGAAGCAGCAAGAGAAAGAGTTAGATTCCAGGCTCAGCTCTGCTTCTGACCTTGGGCAAGTCACTGTCATCCTTTGATCTGTAAAAATCAATGCAATCATCCTTACACTACTTACTTTTTAGGATTATTGTGAGGACCAAATAAGACATTATCCACAAGGCACTTCGTAAATGTAAAGTGATATATAAATATCAGCTATTATTATAAATGTCTTCATCTAGGTATCCGACCCTAGTCTCTTTCCTGAACTGTATCCCTAAATGGCATCTGAATGTACCAAAGGCATCTCAAATTCATCTCAAATGTCCAAAGTAGAATTCATTCTTTTCCCCTCAAAATCCCTTCTTTCTCCAGACTTCTCTCATTTTTTTTAGTGCACCACCATCTTAGTCACCCAGGCTTGCAATTGTGGTATTACTTTTTTTGAAGTATATGATAAATTAAACTTAATAGCTTTCAAAACTGTCCTGCTTGTTTCTGTTTCCTTCTCAACTTCTTTCTGTTCTCTTCATTTTAAAAAATTCTTTAATGGCCCTTTCTTTCTTTTCTTGATATTATTGTTAGTTCCCCTTTCCCCTTCAAGTCTTCCTCCCCCAAATAAAGAAAAACTCAATCCTTGTAGCAAATAAGCATTTTTTAGAAACACAAATCCACACATGCCATGTCTAAAAATGTATGTTTCATTCTGTACCTTGATTTCTTTGTTCTGCATCAGTTTGTGCAAGTCTTTCCAGGTTTCTCTAAATTTGCCCCTTTTATTATTTCTGATGGCACAATAATATTCTGTTATATTCATGTACAGGGCAGTTAGGATGCACATTGGAAAGAGTGCTGGGCCAGAAGTCAGATCTGGCCTCAGATACATACTAGCTATATGACCCTGGCCAAGTCACTTAATGCTGTTTGCCTCAGTTTCCTCATCTGTAAAATGAGCTGGAGAAAGAAGTGGAAAACCACTGCAGTATCCTTGCCAAGAAAACCCCAAATGGGGTCACAAGGAGTTGAACACAACTTTAATGACTGAATAACAATAACATATTCACATCCCATAATTTGTACAGCCATTCCCAATTGATGTATCCTCCCCCTTCATTTCCAGTTCTTTGTTTTGACAGTAAGAGCTGCTGTGTATTTCCTCTTTCTTTGATATTTTTGATGCATAGATCTAGTACTGTTATTATTGGGTGTTGCTTATGCATGGCATTGCACGTCCAGCCTCTGTGACTTCATAGGTGGTCCCTGATCTTTACCATTCATTCCTTCTCATCTCTACTATCTCTCAGAATTCCTTCAAAGAACATATCAGGTGCTGCCTCCTCCATGAGTCTTTCTTGATGCTGCTCCCTCAAGTTATTAGTGCTTTTTCTCTCTAAAACTTCCTTTGAATACTTTGCATATACTTTGTGTGAACATACAGGATAGAATACAAGTTCTTTGTGGTCTGAGCATATTTCTTGTTCAGTCTTCATATCCTAGCACAGTGAGTGCCTTGCACGTAGTAAACATTTAATAAATATTTTTTGAATTGAACAATGGGATGTTTGGGATACGAATAGAGTATTTTAAAACTGAACTTTTCATAATTGCCCACTCTGGTCCATTTCCCATAGGCTGCTATCCCATAAGGCTTTTTTTACAGAATTCTGGAGCTGAAAGGGGCACCCCCAAGCTAAAGCTTGGGGAGCTTAATTGGGGAGAAGCCTAAATATAATATAATGTTTCCTGTTCCTTACTGCTATTAGGAATAAGCCCCTGCACTTTTTTTTAAACAGTATTTTATTTTTTCCAATTACACGTAAAGATATTTTTCAACACTGATTTTTATAAGATTTTGAGTTCCAAATTTTTTCTCCCTCTCTCCTACCCCCCTCCCCAAGATGGTAAGCAATCTGATATAGGTTATACATGTGCGATCATGTAAACATATTTCCACATTACTCATGTTTATAAAAGAAGAAACAGAACAAAAAGGAAAAGCCACAAGACAAACAGACCAAAAAAAAAAGTGAAAATAGTGTGCTTCAATCTGAATTCAGACTTCATAGTTCTTTCTCTGGAGGTAGATAGCATTTTCAGTCATGAGTCTTTTGGAATTGTCTTGGAAAATCGTATTGCTGAGAAGAGCTAAGTCTATCATAGTTGATCATGACACAGTGTTGCTATTACTGTGTACAATGATCTGGTTCTGCTTGGCATCAATTCATGTTAAGTCCAGATTTTTCTAAAAGCATCCTGCTCATCATTTCTTATAGAACAATAGTATTCCATTACATTCATATACCACAACTTGTTCAGCCATTCCCCAATAGATGGGAATTCCTTCAATTTCCAGTTCTTTGCCACCATGAAAACAGCTGCTATAAATATTTTTGTACACGTAGGTCCTTTTCCCCTTTTTATGATTTCTTTGGGATAAAAAGGTATGCACAGTTTGATTACCCTTTGGGCATAATTCCAAATTGCTCTCCATAATGGTTGGATCAGTTCACAACTCCACCTTGGTATGCCTTAGTATCCCAATTTTCCCACATCTTTTCTAACATTTATCATTTTCCCTTTCTGTCATATTAGCCAATCTGATAGGTGTGAGGTGGTACCTCACAGTTGTTTTAATTTGCATTTCTCCAAACAATAGTGATTGAGACCATTTTTTCATATGACTACAGAGAGTTTTAATTTCTTCAACCCCAGCATTTTTATGGTGGGAAGACCAACTCTGCTGGCCTTGGCCCTGTCAGGGCAGGAAGGTTTGGCTGTAGTCTGGGCTCATGTGCTACCTGAAACTAGTTCACCAACGTTAAAGCAGCCAGATTGGGTTTAATAGGACACCAGATGTGATGTGCATGCAGCCTACCCGAAGCAGGTGTGTTGACCCATTGAATGGTTTGAAAAGCTCTGCAAAATTCAGGGGCTGTGTTTACATGTTATGAGCCTCTCTGCTTTCTACTGGCACCTATACCCAAGGGATCGAAGGTAGAGTGACTTCTAGTCTTTTCAGCAGGGCATCAGAGATGCTTAGTGAATATCAGAGTAATGGTCAACTAAAAATAATCTTTCTCTCAATTCTCTTTTCTTTAGGTACTCATGACATCCACGCCCTGATCCTTGGGAGAGCTATCACAGGAATTCAGGCATTCACTGCTGGGAAGTGAACCTGTTTTACTTGAAGGCTGACAAACATCTTTCAGAAAAGAGTTGTCATTTCATTGTGTCTATATTGATTCCCCAAGTTATATTAAGCCTGCTTTTCTGGGGAATTGACTGTTACTTTCCTTTTTGGAAGATGAGGACTAAGACTGAAGAAATTGATTCCTATACCTGAATGTGCCTTGTTCTAAAATCAGTTCTTCTGTTGAAATGCTGGAAGAATATGATTGTACATGCTATACCAGTCCCTTTTAATCCACCAACTATTACTAATTTTATATAACTTGGGAAATAAGTGGGTTTTTTTTAAATCAGGGGGCAAGAGGAAGAAAAATGAACTTCAGAGCAGCTTCTGTGAAGCTGTTTGATTTGTAAATAAATAACTAAGATCTCTCACCCAAACCCATAATGCTTCCTGGTTTACTAATGCCTCCTGATCACCCATTGATTTCCAGGAGTATCATTCAGTGTCCTGGACTTGGGAGCAGACTAGGAACAAATGCATTAATAAAAACCACATTTTGCTGACCAAAACTATATCCATGCCTTTTTGTTCTGAGTAAGAGGAAAGGAAGTAGAGTTGCTAGAGAAATAGGAATATTGGAGGTCACTTTGTAAGACAGTTCACAGTATTAACTACCGTGTTTCCCCGATAATAAGACACTGTCTTATTATATTTTTTTTGGACAGAAAAACACCAGAGGGCTTATTTTAATAAACATTGACAGCAATTTTAATAAACAGGTAAATGTGAACAAAAAAATGTACCTTTATTCAATAAGCAAATCACTGGGGAAGAACAGGATGACGCGCTCACTGCTGCAGCTCTGATTGGATGCAGCTCGGAGTGCGGCGTGCATTTCCCCGGGGGGGGGGGATGGTGCATACAGAGGGTACCGTAATGTGGCATGTAGCACAGGGGATCACCTTCACTACAGTAGCAATCTCAATAGGGCTTATTTTTGGGGGAGGGCTTATTTTAGAGGAATCTTACACAGTAAGGGGAGGGCTTATTTTCGGGATAGGTCTTATTATCGGGGAAACACGGTAGTACCCATGTTTCTCCCAGCATGCCCTAGCTTTAGTTTGTGTCTTGTTCATTTGACAGTTTGTGGAAGTTTTTAAATGTAAGAATGTAAATTATTGATGTCACTCAAGTCTGATCTGTCCCAGGGTTTGAAAGGTGGAGGGTCAAATGAGACAGGGAAACTAGGAGGAATAGGACATTGTAGTGACTAGCAAATGTTCACATTTACAACTTACCTCAGAGTGTTCTTGCAAGCAAGAGTTTAACCTACTTGTTTATGTGAGTTTTAACAATCGTTCAATTTTGTACTTTCCGGTATAAGCTGTTTAAAGAGCAAATCATATCACATGAAACAGCACAGATGAAGAGTGTTTATTGTTGTAATACGTGCAGTGTTTAATTTCATCTTAGCTTTGTTCTCAGGCTCACTGACTTACAACTCCTTTCTCAGGTGGCCTTCTTTTCCTGGGACATTGTCATATTTCAGGCTGCACACACAGGTCTTTGTACACAGTTTCCACGGTGTGGCAGACTTGTTTGAGCTCAGTTTCTAAATTATTGATCTTCTCTATCTTCTCTGAGAACTCCTGTAGCTTCTCCTGAATGAGCTTGTTATGCTGATCATAAATCTGATACATCCTTTCTTCCAACTTCTCAACCAAATCTGACACCTTGAAGGCAAAAAGTTAAATACTCGTTAGGAATTAAACAGGAATAGAAATGAAGTGTTTATTCTAAGCAGGCCCTTCCTGTGTGTTTCTGTTTTCTTTCCTCTTAGAGATAGTAAAGAGCTGTTCTCTCATCTTAAGGTAATGGAGTAGAAAAAAATACAAGCTATTTTTTTATCTAAATTTTCAAAAACTATCAGCCTCTGAAACAAAGAATGAGCATCCTCTAAATGGTTAGAATTCTCTGGGTTTTATTCAAGCTCAAGTGATGTTTATTTAGCCTTGAGGGTGGGGGCTACTGCTGCTAAAGCTCAAATAGCAGGCCTATGAACTCTGGGACTGAATGTTACCACCAGTTCATCTTTGGAGAGATAATGATTCTGGTTTTGGCCTATGGGAAAGAACACCCTCTACCTTAAAGAAAACTCTGTAGCAGCTGGCCCCACCCAACAAACTGTTGTGCTTTCACTATCGTCCAAGCAGTTTCTCAAAAGTCTGACACTTCTGGCTAGTTATCAGTCGAGGCTTTCTACCTTCATCTTGAGGCTGTCTCTGAAGTTGCTCATGAGCGTGTGGTCCTTCTGCCTGCTTTCATTGATGCTGTCAATCAGCTGCTGGGCCTTTTTTTGTAAAGTTTCGATGCTGGCATCCAGAGCTGCAAAGAAACTTGATGTTTTCCCATCCAAGGTTTCAGTGTGGCTGTCTGCATTGGAGACTGACAGTGAAGGGCTAGAAAATCTATGCCTGGATGACAGAAGGAAGAGAGCAGAATGCCTGTTTAAGGGGGGGGGGGTTTGAATGGGGGCATATCTCAAGAGTGGGAGGCCAGCATGGTGGGGTGGAAAGAACCAGAATTCAGGAGCCCTAGGTTTAAGTCTTCCTTGCCATTGTGTGACCTTGACTGATTTCATTTCCTCTCTCAAGCCCTCACATTCCTCATCTTTTAGCTGAAGGAATTGATCTAGATTCCTAAGACTCTTCTCTTTCTGTCATTATGTGACAGTGACATTGCGCACAAATCTGGGAATGGGGAAGGAATTAAAGGAAACCCTTCAGGTTCTAGGGCTTTTGCCACTATCCCCACCCTTCTCTTTTGCTCTTTCTTTTCTGTCTTAGACCTTGAAATGAAAGAAAATGAGATTTGTTGTTTTCTCCTTGAGTTACCAATATAAATCCTGCTCAAACTGCTCATACCCAAAAGCCATTCCTTTATGGGGAAAGATATCTCATGATGGAATCTTTCTTTTGACTCAAAGCAAATGGAAGAAGACTGGATTAATTCAATGATTTCAGATTTGTCCATAAAACAAAAGACCAAATCAGATGTTCCCAGAAATCATGTTTATTTTACTAGCATCTCCCTCAGGGAGCTATTCTTTTATATTTAATTTTTCTTAATACTAAGGCAGCTGCATATTAATTAGGATGCTAATTAATCACAAGCCTCTCTGTGCCTGAATTCGCCAATTAAGCTTAATAAAGAAAATGAATCCTCTCCTTTCCCATTTCCTTAGTGGGTTCTGTTGAGGTGGCATGGATAGAGTCCAGGGAAGGAAGCCCACATGCAAAGGGCTTTATGTTGACATCCTTGTTTGTGTAAGGCTGTGAGCTGAGGCTCAATCAATCGCTGCTGCATTAATATATTCTAGTCTGTCCTCAGGATCTCCTTCAATCCCTAATGCTGTTGGAAGGATTAGGACATCCAGTTCCACAGCCTTGCCTGTGCTGGCATTCGGCCTGTGGAAACAGTGGCGGGAACAGGCCTCAGTAAACCAAGCCATCTGTTAAGGTAAAGTTGTGATTGGCTGGAGTGGAAGCCAGAGAAGCCTGCTGTGATTAGCTTTGTCGCTTTTCACAGAAATACAAGTAAACAATACACATGCCACTTACGAACACCGCGGGCAGCAACCCTCAAGAGACGTGGCCAGTTAATCAAACATTCGAGGAGGAACAAGACAAAATCTTCAGCTCCAGGCACAATGATGTTCCTCTGAAACACTTCCAGGAGAGGGAGGAGGGGGATGGAGGGTCTAGGCCTGAATACATAGCTTTCTTCATAAAATAAATTAACTACTTAATCATTCTGCTAAGCATTTGATTTCCACTGTTCTTATATAACTTGCTGGGGTTGTAAGAGAATGTCTGAGAAAAAATTCACTGCCTTTTAATGGAAATCTGGGCTTAAACTCAGATTCATAGCATTTCAGAGCTAGAGGGAACTTTAAAGATTATGTAGAGATGTAGAGTGGTGGAGTAGAAAGAGTGCTGGTCTGGGATGATAAAACCTGAGATCTAGTCCTAGCTCCATAACTAACTCCTGTGACCTTCCACAAGTCATTTTACTTTGTCATAGGATCATAGCTCTAGAGCTATAAGGGACCTTAGAAGTTATCCAGTCCAACCTCCTACATTTTACAGATGAGGAAACTGAGGTCCATGAAAAGTAAATGACTTGGCTAAGGTCTATGGGAGAGCTGACATTTGAACTCAAGTCCTCTAACTCCAAATTCAGTGCTCTTTGCCCTGGATTAAATCTGAACACAGATCCTCATAAGAATGCAGGATGTCAGAAATGGAAGGAACCTCCCAGAATTCTTTCTATCAGTTAATCCAAAGACAATCCAACTTGCTCTCTTCCTCCCGTTCAGTTCTGAATTTGGTAATGTTTAAAACAAGGGAGTAAGACCTGGGTAAAAAACCTGATTCTTTTATGTGCCTCTTTCTGTCCCCTCCTGCTGCAACCACTCTAGTGCAGGCCATCAGCACTTTTTGCTGTCATTAATTGGCCTTCTTGCCTCTAGGCTCTTCCTTTTCCCAACCTCTTCTTCACACTACGGCCTGAGTGATTTTCCTAATGAATTATTATGGTCATGTTACTCCTCTATTAACAAACTTTCATTATATTTCCCATTTCCTACTAAATAAAGTATAAAATCCATATCCTGATATTCAAGGCCCTCCACAATCTGGCTCCAAGCCACCTTTCCAGGTGTATCTCAAACAACTCTTCAGGAACTCAACATTCCAGCCAAACCAACTACTCTTCATTCCTTGTTCAGATATAGCCCTTTCCTATCTCATACCTTGGGCTGTACCCCATTTCTGTTTGTTGAAATCCCTCCCTTCAAGGCCCAACTCAGCAATTATCTACTTATGAATCCCTCCCCCACAACTCCCGCTCAAACTAAACGTGATCTTTTTTTCATAGAGATTTCCCTGATGGTCTCTTTTGCACTTACCTCATTCTCCCTAGTATTTTAATGTGACTTTGTTCTCTTTAGATTGCAAGCTCCTTAAGAATAGGGTCATATTCTTTCTTTTTATCCTCACTTAACTTAGGATCATAAAACAAGAGCAGGAACTCAAAGGTCATCTGGTCCAGATGAGGAAACCCAGCTCCTAGGACATTGCCTGACACTTGGTGGGTGCTTATTAAATGGTGAATTGAGGAAATTGAAGCCCAGAGAGTTAAGGGGATAATAGGATTATAGATTTCAATCTGGAAGGGAATTTAGAAGTCATCTAGTTCAGTACCTGAAATTTTTTTTTTTTGCTTTTTGGAGGGGGTAAGTTAGGGCAATTGGGGTTAAGTGACTTGCCCAAGGTCACATGGCTAGTTTTGTGTTAAGTGTCTGAGGCTGGATATGAACTCAGATCCTCCTGACTTCAGGGCCGGTGCTCTGGTCACTGTGCCACCTAGCCACCCCCTCAGTACCTGAATTTTACAAATGAGGAAACTGAGTCTCAAAGAGGTTGTGTGACAACACAGATAGTAAAGAGAGCATGAAGATTTGAATCTAGGTCTTGTGATTACAAATCCAGTACTCTTTCCATTGCACCATAATGTCTTAAAACTTTTTTCCAAAGTCAGTGACTTAGAGCATAGCTGAAACTAGAACCCGGGCTTTCTGACTTCTAGCTCTGAGTTCATTCTACCACTCCATTCACTACATCACTACATTCTCTTTTCCTTAATGGAGCATTTTCATAATTTTTCAGTTACTTTAACAATAATTCATCATTTTATAGTATAATACTGCCTGATTCTTACAAAATTAGTGTCATTTCTTTGGTCTGCTACAGACATTTCTTGGGAACAACATATATCATTGCCCCATAGAGCATGATTTGGCACCAGGCTTTGCCCAAGGGGGCTCTGTACAGAGACTGGATCTGAGAAGGACCTGCATTACCAGTTAGTCCTGCAGTACAGACCTCAGTGCAGAATTAGAGAAGTCTCCAGGAATTCTTACCTTTCCTGTACCTCACAGGGTGAGCTGCTTCTTTCCAAATTAGAGAAGATAGAAGGCCCTGCTTGATCCTGATACTGATCCTGTTCCTTATTTTTGAGGTCCTGTTCAGACATGACACTCTATAAAAAATGGGAAACAGACTCTCAGAGAATGTACCTGAGGATACATGACTGGATATCATATTTCTGTCGATAAGTAGTATTTAATTAATGCTTTCTCAGCATTGAGATATACAGATGGTGCCCCTACCTTTTTCCCCTCCAATCAGATCATTCCAAGGAATAGGGAAAAGGTGTTTAATTACTGCTTTTAATGGGGTTTTTTTGTCAGTTACTTGTTTTGCATGGCAGAGAGGAAGCAAGGCTAGGTTCAGTGAAATGAGGTGGGGGTGGGGGGGTGGGAGGTTTTATTTCCTCTCTCAGCACCAGTCAGGAACAGATAATCCTGAATTTAAAGTTGGAATCCAGAGACATTTGTTTGAGCCCAACTTGTGAGTCCAAGACTGTATCACCAGAGTGCTTGGGTCTGGGGATGAACTGAGGTTGGTTTTGTGGAGATGGGGTTGCTGTTTTCCCAAGTTCTAGGACAGGAGGTTGCAGTTATTGTTTTGGGGAAAGGCATTACATTGTATCCTGCTTTAGGGCAAAGTTGGAGCTGATGGCTTCTCAGGATGGGGTGAGGGCATTTTTACTGAGCACTTGGGGATTGTTAGCTTTTAAAAAGAGGAGATTTCTATGTCCTCTGGCCCTGGGATGGGAGCTTTTAGCTTCAGAAGTGGGTCTTATGGGTCACCTGTCTCTGGGCAGAGCTAAGGTTCTCAGCTTTTTTGGGGGATAAGATGAGGATTCTGTACTGCTGATGCTGGGGCTGTCAGCTGTCTGGGGAGATGAGGATTTTTGGACCCCTGATCCTCGGGCTGATGCCTGTTAGCTTCCATGTGTGTTTCTGGTCTCAGTTCCAGAATGGGGTGACCAGATTTCCAGGAGGCTAAGGGTCCTCTGGCTCTGAAATGGTCAGCTTTGGGTGGGATGGGAGTCTTTGGACCCCCAAGGGAGATGAGGGCTAGTCAGGTTAGTGGCCTTTGCTGGGGGGGTGGGAGGGAAGGGGATGAGACACTGACCAAAGCTTCTGAGCTTTAGGGGGGCTAATGAGGGTCCTGAGCCTCCACTCTAGACCCAGACCTTTTTGGGGGGGGATTGAGGATTTCCCGGGGCTGCTCGCTTTCAGGAGGACAGGACTTTCTGCTCCCCAGGGTCGGGGCAGGATTGTCATATTTGTGCTGGGTGAGAGTCGGAGATCTCAGCTTTCTGAGGGATGAAGGCTCCTGACTCTGGGACTGAAGCAACCATTTTGGGGAAGAAGGGTTCCTGGGCCCCTGGCTCTAGGTAGCTTTTTAAGAGGGGAAAGTTTGGGGTCCCTCCCAGGGCTGAGGGCTACGTGTCCTTCCCTGTCTGTTTCGGGGGGGCTGGGGGGTCTCTGAACTGAGGCGGTCGGCTTTGGGAGGAGACGAGGGTTTCAAGTCCCCCCCTTCTCCCCAAGCTTTTGAGGATGTGGGTTTTAGGTCTCCCCCTCCCCCAGGGCCGAGTTTGTCGGCCTGAGGAGGGATAAGGCTTTAGGGTACGCTGGCCTGCCGCTTTTCTGTCACACCTCCGTCCTCCCTCGGTCAGTTGGCCAGTTTGTCCGCCCGTCCTTCCGCTGGGCCGGGCTCCTGCTCCTGGAGGCTCCTTGGATAACGGGGAGCCCCGTGGAGTGGGGGGCGGGGGTCTCGCCCTGGGTCTCACGAACAAAGGAGCGGGGTCGGAGACTAGGCTGACGGCTGAGCGCGTACCCCTCTCGAGGACGTCGCCTCGGGCCTTCCCGCCTTCCCGCCGCCGCCAAGTGCGCATGCGCCTCTGCCTCCTCCACGCCCCCTCCAAGTGCGCATGCGCCTCTGCCTCCTCCGCGCCGCTGCCTGCCCACCAAGGTTTACCCTGTTCCCTTCTTCCACTTAGTGTGGCGCGCGGCAAGGCCCCCCCGCCCTTCCCTCACTGTGGCGCTCGCCGAGGCTGCCCCGTCCCCGCCCCCGCCCCCCTCCTTAGTGTAGTGCGCGCCTTCCCCCTCACCACCAGCCCTCTGGGCTTAGTGCCCGTGAGGGCGGGGTTTCCTTCCTGGACTGCGATACCACCCACCGCTTTACCCTGGAAAAACGCCTTTCAAAACTGTTTCCCTCCCTTTATCCCGGCCCTTTCCTCTGGCCCCACTAGGGGGCGTTCCGTTAGTCCTTTGCTGCCCCAGTGACCTTGGCAAGTCACCCCTCTGGGCCTCAGTTTCCTCCTCTGTAAAATGGGGGTGGGGTTAGATTAGGCTATCTCTTCAGCTGTAAAGCCGGTGAGCCTTGATCAGGAGACTGTAAGATGGAGGAGGACAGGACTGTTTCTGGTTTTCTCTTTGCATCCCCAGCACCTTGCAGCACAAAGAGTAGAGTTGGAGTGGAATAAACGTTTGTTGAATAGAAGGGAATTCCGCTGTAAGGCCCTTTTTATCTAAAGTCAAACGGCGTTATACAATGAGCCACCAGGTGGCACCATGGCTCACAGAGCGCAGGAGTCGGGAAGACAAGTTCAAATTCATCTTCATTCGCCTTCATTCGTGACCCTGGGCAAGGGTCCTCAGCTTGGAGGAATAAGTAAAACGGGGATAATGATATCCTCCTACCTCGCAAAGTTGTTGTGAGGATAACATAAAATAATATTTGCAAAGCGTTTGGCACAGAGTAGGCATACTAGCTATTAATAGCATATAAATATAAACTATATATTATATAAAGGATATATATATAACATAAATATGTATATAAAATATATAAATATTAGCTATTATATTATTTTCAACAGATACTAAACACCTACTATGTACAGTAGGTACACACACAAAATCATAAGAGCTAGGCACTGCTTTCTAGGAATATACTACTTCACACACACACACCAAGTAGAAGGCAAGCTTCTAGAGAGCAGAGACTCTCTCACTACTAAAATTCTATCTCCAGAGGCTAGCATAGTCCTAGGCACATAGTTCTTGAGGAATGTTTGGTGATTGATAGGAACTTCCTACTGTGATGTGGTTCCAGGATTGGGATGGCCCTTCCTGGGAAGACAAACTTCATTCTCTCAATGGGTTGTAAATAGGTGTTAAATCCACTGAGAGACGGGCACTGATCATAAAGTTAGAGAGGGGTAACCTTCCTTTTCCCAAAGAGGAACACTGGACAGGCAAATGTAGCACATCCCCACCCCCTTCCCATCTTCCTCAGGTAGGAAGAATCTCAATGGCAGGTGACCTAAAAAGTTTTGAAAAAGAAAAAGCAGGGTGCAGCATAACACCTGTGGTACTTTAAACAAGTTTCTTAAGCTGTCTGGCTTCTGTTTCCTCATCCATAAAATGATGTAGTTGGGCTAGGTGCTCTCCATGGTCCTTTCTAACTCTGAGGCCAATGATTCTCATGCCCATGATGCCCATAATGATTCTCATCGTTTCCCACCTGGCTGCTCTCCTGGACTTCATCAGTGCCTCGAGAAATTCATCTTCCTGCAATATCACATCAGCTCTGAAACTCTCACCTCCTCAATAACCCCTTCCCTTGGGGCTCCTCCCTCTCTCTGATTGGAGAAAGCAGAGAGAAGACATGTGAGATCTCCCAGTTCCTTCATTTGAGGAGGGGGCCCCATAACTATATCATCATTTCCTACCCTGCTGCAGGATTTTATCATCCCTCTAGACTAGGGGTGGGGAACCTACAGCCTTGCAGCCACATGTAGCCCTCTAGGTCCTCAAGTGTGGCCCTTTGACTGAATCCAAACTGCACAAAACAAATCCCCTTAATAAAAGGATTTATTCTGTAAAACTTGGACTCAGTCAAGAGGCTGTACTTGAGGACCTAGGAGGCCACATGTGGCCTCAAGGTTGCAGGCTTCCCACCTCTGCTTTAGACTCAATTATCCTCTCTTTCTCCTCCCCCATTAGATTGTCAACCTCCATTAGACTGTGAGCTCCTTGAGAACAGGGACTGTCTTTTTCCTTTCTTTGTATCCCTGGTGCTAAGCACAGTGCCTGGCACATGGTAAATAGAATGCCATCTGTCAGGTAAGTCAAATACTGCATTCTCTTACTGGATAATTCATACAGTGACATGCTACCTTCCTGCAGGGTCAAGGAAAGCAGCACTTTAGTCAATTTCGTCTGCTTGTAGTGCCACAAGCATCAAAGGGATGACTTAAGTATTTTACATATCTAAAGTTATCCTTGGAACTTTCCTTTTCTTTAACTTTTCTATTCTAGATTCCCAGGAAATGAAATCTTACTCATTTTTGCATTGTAATGTGAGTGAGTCTCAACTTTTCTCAAAAGAGGGTCAGATAGAGGAGTAATAGCAATAGGAATAAGGGTTCTCCCAATGTGATTACACTTTTGGTCTAACTGTTCCCCCCCCCCAGACAACTGAATATGCTTCACATATACTTAGAATTCTTCTGATGCATTTTATGTAGGCATTTTTAATTTGATTCAATTAATTTTCCAGATATTAAATATCTACCATAGAATGGGCCCTAGAGATACAGAGATGAAACAGGGAAATCTTTTCCTTCTAGAATCCAATTATCTAATGGTGTTGGGGAATGTCCAACATGAATGCAAGTAAGTATTATATAAGGTAGGATAAGATGAGGGAAAAGACAAAGTGATCTAAGAAACTTGAGAAGCAAGAGATCACTTTCAGAGGCTCCATGTACCTTGTGAACCTTGGTAGAAAGGAAGGATCTAGGCAGCTAGGTGGTGGGACAGACAGAATGATGCACTTGGAGTCAAGAAGACCTGAGTTCAAATCTGACCTCAGTCATTTACTAGCTTTGTGACTCTGAGTAAGTCAACAAATATCTTTTTGCCTTAGTTTTCTCATCTGTAAATAAGGTATAATGATGGCATCCATCTCTGAGGGTTGTGTTAAGGATAAAATTATATATTTGAAAAAAAAACTTTGCAAACCTTAAAGTGCTTTATCCATCTTCCTCCTCCTCCTCCTCATCATCATCATCACAGTGGGTGGTAATGTGTCTAGGAAGGGGTGGAATGGAAAATACATTCTAGGTAGGAGGTAAAGTAGAAGATGAGAACAGGGGGCAAAGAATAGTTGAATTTAACTATAACATAGAGTATGTATTGTGAAATAAAGCTGTAAAGAGAAGTGGCTACAAGTCATTCCCAGCTGATACATGGTCAAAGGATTTGAACAGACGGTTTTCAGAGGAAGAAATTAAAGCTATCTATAGTCACATGAAAAAATGCTCTAAATCACTATTGATTAGAGAGATGCAAATCAAAACAACTCTAAGGTACCACATCACACCTATCAGATTGGCTAACATGGTAAAACAGGAAAATGATAAATGTTGGAAAGGATGTGGGAATGTTGGAATGCTAATTCATTGTTGATGGAGTTGTGAGCTGATCCAACCATTCTGGAGGGCAATTTGGAACTATGCCCAAAGGTCTATAAAAATGTGCATACCCTTTGACCCAGTAATACCACTTCTATGTTTGTATCTGAAAGGGATGATAAAAATGGGAAAAGACCCACATGTATAAAAATATTTATAGCAGCTCTTTTTGTGGTGGTCAAGACCTCGAAATCGCAGAGATGCCCATCAATTGGGGAATGGCTAAACAAGCTATGTTATAGGAATATAATAGAATACTATTGTGCTATAAGAAATGATGAACAGACAGAGTTCAGAGAAACCTGGAAAGACTTATATGAACTGATGTTGAGTGAGGGGAGCAGAAGCAGGAGAACACTAAACACAGTAACAGCCAGTGTTTGAGGACTGATTCTCATAGACTTAGCCCTTCTCAGCTATGCAAGGACCTAAAACAATTCCAAAGGACACATGATGGAAAATGCCAGCCATATCCAAAGAAAGAACTATGGAATTGGAATGCGGGGTGAAACAGACTATTTTCTTTTTCTGTTTTATTTTTTTTCTTTCTCATGGTTTTTCCATTTGTTATAATTCTTCTATGCAACATGACTAATATGAAAATGTGTTTAATAGGAATGTATGTGTAGAGCCCATATCAGATTGCAAATAATCTTGGGGAGGTGGGGGGGAGAAAATTTAAAACTTATGGAAGTGAATGTTGAACACTAAATATGAATAATTTAATAAAAACACATTTAAAAAGACATAAAAAGTAAAAAAAAAAAGATAAGTAGCACTTGATTATGAAGAAATTGAAGGAATCAGGAGTTAAAATTTTATTTTATAAGAAATGGGGGACTACTAGAGGAATGGTATGATCATTATCAATGCATTAAGAAGATGAATTAGGCAATGTGTAAGGGAAGAACTGGAAGGGGAAAAGCTATAGGCAGGGAGACCAGTTAGGTGGCTGTTACAATGAAAGCAGCTAGGTGGTATAGTGAATAGAAGTCAAGAAGTCTCATCTTCATGAGTTCAAATCTGACTTCAGACACTTACTAGCTATGTGACCCTAGGCAAGTCACTTAACCCTATTTATCTCAGTTTCCTTATCTTTAAAATGAGCTGGAGAAGGAAGTGGTGAACCAGTAAGAAAATCCCAAATGGGGTCATGAAGAGTCAGACACAACCAAGCAAAAACAATGAAGCAATAATCCAGGTGAGCTTTAATGAGAGCCTAAACTATATTTGTTGGAGTGGGAGTGGAGAGGAGAAGACAGATATTTGGAATGTTGCAGTGGTAGAAATAAAAGAATTTATACTGATACACTGTTAGTGGAATTGGGAAGCTGTCTAATCATTCTGAATTTCAACTTGGAATAATGCAAGAAAAATGATTAAATTGCCCATACTCTTTGACCCTGCAATACTACCACATGTACCATGTACCACAAGGAAGAGAGAGAAAGAAAGAAAGAAAGAAAGAAAGAAAGAAAGAAAGAAAGAAAGA
>NW_027185755.1:3647401-3680087 GCF_028583685.1 Petaurus breviceps papuanus | reverse complement strand
AGAAAGAAAGAAAGAAAGAAAGAAAGAAAGAAAGAAAGAAAGAAAGAAAGAGGCCCAATATACACCAAAGTGTTCACAGCATCACACTTTGTGGTAGGAAAGTACTGGAAACAAAGGGGATGTGCATCAACTGGAAAAATGAAACTTCAACTATGATATATAAAGGTAATGGCATGTTATTGTACAGTAAGAAATTATAAATATAAGGAATTTGAGAATTAGGAAGACTTAGATGAAATACTAAAATAAGCAGAACCAAGAACATACATAATCAATATATCAGTATAAAAGAAAAAAATCACTAAAAGGAATTTGAACCCTGAGTATCTAGAAAAACCAGTGAAAGTCTCTGAGAGGGGTGGGGAACTTCTAGAACAGAATACTGTATACATTGTATTACACTGTATACATATACATTCCATTCTCAGATATCCTCACTTAATCCTATGTTTTGTTTAATTTAGGGTTACAAAGAAGGGTTTTGATGGCTTAGAATGAGTGTAAATAACAATTGTTTCTGTCCTGGTCAGAAACTCTGAGGATCTTCCCCTCCCTGACTGATTCTTTTCTAAAGTCAAATTAGGCCATCTTTTACCTCAATTCTTACCTATGTTTAACTACTGAATGGACATTACCTCAGACAACTATAACCTGGGAAAGACCTTAACTTAAAAAGGTCAAAGTTTCCCACTGCCTGTGGGGCCATCATCAGTCCTGACCTCTATATTGCCTCTGGACTTTGATGACTCTGGAGGACTGAGTGGGCTGAGGACTCTGCACGGTTCTGCCTCACTTAAATCCAATTAAATTACAAGACAAGACATCACCTTCCTGATGTCATTGGTCCTCTTTCAGAATGAAGGACAAGCAACAACAATGGGGAGGGATGTGGAAATGATGGTGATATAAAGACAATAAGTTCCAATAAAATGTAGTCGTTTAAAATAGCTTAAAAGATTTTATGAGCAATTTTTAAAGATTAAAAAAAAAACAGAACTTATCATAGCAAAGATAGATATAGAGTCCAAAGGAACCTCAGAGACCATCAAGTCTAGTTCCATAGTCTTCATATTACAAGTAAGGAAACAGCCCCACAAAGATTAAGTAATGTGCCCAAGGTGGAAGCAGCAGGATTTGAAGCCAGGCTGTCTAAATCTAAATATAGCACTCTTTCCAGTGAGTCACTCCCTACTTGGATGTGGGAGAATAAGGGAGAGAGAAAAGTCAAAGATTGTGCCAAGATTGCAAGTCGAGGTGAGTTTGAGAGGGGCGGCATCCTCAACTGAAATGAGGGAGTTAGAGGAAGGGAAAGTTCTGAGGGGAAGAACATGAGTCCAGTTTTTAGCACATGGAGTTTGAGGTCCTAGCTGTAAATCCAGGAGACGGCTTACAGCCATCACACTTCCTGAGCCAGGAAATGTAAGACTAGAGCCCTGGGGAGAGGCTGGGGGTGGATATATAGGTTTCAGAGTCATCTGCATAAAGGATCCATCCACCACCATTCAGTTCTCATTGTGGGCATCTGCATTTTGAAGACTGATGTAGAATATCTTTCTGAGCTTCTGGCAGTGTGTCCCCCAGGGGTTGGCAGAGAGTTGGATCCTGGCTGCACACGGGCAGCATGGCAGCCGGAGATAACGTTTGAGAGCCAAAGAACAGGCAGATAGTGTAGCCTGTGGGTGTGACAGAGGTACTACTACAGGTGGCAGGTTGCCAGGGCTACATGCTAGGGGGCCCAGGACCCTTCATCCCTCCTGGAAGGAAGGAAAACCAAACACCAGGCAGGGAGACAGCTGAGCCAGCATTCACTCCATGCAAGAGTGCTGTACTACCTCAGGCTGATGGGAAACTGTCCACCATCTCACAGGGGTTGGTGCCTGGCTTGGAAACCCAAGAAATCAAAGGCACATTGAGAAGGCAGGAGCCATTCTTAAGATCCTGGGTATAATCCTAACTCGTAGGATCAAATGAGATAATAATTGTAAGGCACTCAGAACAGTGCCTGGCACTATAGTGTAAGTGCCATATAAATGCTAGCTTTAAAAAACAATCAGCGAATTTTACAGCTGGCTAAGATGATCCAGCCCAGTCCACTCCTTTGGCAAATAGCAAAACTAAAACCCACAGATGGAAGTTACTTACTCAAGGTCACTTGACAAATAACCAGCAATGATTAGATTTGAACTACGATTTCCTGTCTCCAAATCTATTGCAGATCTATTGCTTTTCCTATCACATCTTATGCTATGTTTCCTTCTATTTTGGAGGTTTCAAAAAGGCAAGAAAGGGTGCATTTCTTCCATGTTCCTATTTTGGAAAGCTTGTGTACCCCTATTGTAGCTATACCTCAGCTAAGGAACTGGAATGGACAGCATGTCTAAAATACTGATCTACCTGCTTTCATATGTCCAGTGAGGAGTCTAAGGGGAAGAAACAGAGGAGACCAGAGCAATACATCTGGAATACTCTCCCCTTCTGGTCTCCTTGTGGCTTCCTTCAAGTCCCAGAAAAGAAGAAATCTCACTTTATGCAAGAAGCCTTTCCT
The DNA here is from genome assembly GCF_028583685.1 of Petaurus breviceps papuanus. Classification (NCBI taxonomy): domain Eukaryota; kingdom Metazoa; phylum Chordata; class Mammalia; order Diprotodontia; family Petauridae; genus Petaurus; species Petaurus breviceps. The sequence continues at coordinate 3,677,542 of NW_027185755.1, read as the reverse complement.
AAACCCTTTAATGTTAGTCTCTCCACAGTTTATCACCTCCAATTTATCCCATCTCTTTATTTTATTGTTATATAATTGTTTCCTATTGTCTCCCCAGACAGGGCCTGAGTTTGTCTGGGGTTTTTTTTTTTTGTCTTTCTTTGTATCACTAGTGCTTATCTTAGTACCTGGCACATTTGTTGCTGTTGTTGTCCAGTCTTTTCAACATTGTCTGACTCTTTGAGACCTCATTGGGGTTTTCTTGGCAAAGATACTGGAGTCATTTGCCATTTCTTTCTCCAGCTCATTAAAAAAAAATAACCAACTTATTTATTTTTAGTTTTCAACATTCACTTCCACAAGATTTTGAGTTTTAAATTTTCTCCTCCTTCCTCTCTTCCCTTACCAAGACAGTGTGTAATTTTATATAGGCTCTACTTATACATTCATATTGAACATATTTTCACATTAGTCAAGATATAAAAAAGAATTAGAACTAATGGGAGGAACCACAAGAAAGAAGAAGCAAAACAAAACAACAGAAGAAAAGGAAAGCAGATAGTCTGCTTCCATCTGCATTTAGATTCCAAAGTTCTTTCTCTGGATGTGGATAGTATTTTTCATTATGAGCCTTTTGGAGCTTTCTTAGAACCTTGCATTCCTGAGAAGAGCCAAGTCTATCAAAGTTAGTCATCAAACAATGTGACAATAACAATGTACAATGTTCTCCTGGTTCTGCTCATTTCATTCAGCATCAATTCATGAAAGTCTTTCCAAGTTTATTTTATTTTTTTTGCTTTTTGGAGGGAAATTGGGGTTAAGTGACTTGCCCAAGGTCACACAGCTAGTTTTTGTGCTAGGTATTTGAGGCCGGATTTGAACTCAGGTCCTCCTGACTCCAAGGCCAGTGCTCTATCCACTGTGCCACCTAGCTGCCCCATTTCCAGGTTTTTCTGAAGTCTGCTTGCTCATCATTTCTTATAGCACAATAATATTCCATTACATTCATATACCACAATTTGTTCAGCCATTCCCCAAATGATGGGCATCCCTTCAATTTCTAATTCTTGGCCACCACAAAAAGAGCTGCTATAAATATCTTTATACATGTGGGTCCTATTTCCATTTGTATGATCTCTTTGAGATATAGACCTACCTAGAAGTGGTGTTGCTGCGTCAAAGGACATGCATAGTTTTATAGTCCTCTGGGCATAGCTCCACATTGCTCTACAGAATGGTTGGATCAGTTCACAACTCCACCTGCATAGTGTTCTGATTTTTCCATATTGTCTCCAACATTTATCATTTTCCTGTTTTTTCATGTTAGCCAATATGATAGTTGTGATGTGATATATCAGAGTTCTTTTGATTTGCATTTCTCTCATCAATAGTGATTTAGAGCATTTTTTCATATGACTATAGATAGCTTTAATTTCTTCTTCTGAGAACTGCCTGTTCATATCTTTTAACCATTTATCAGTTGTAAAATAACTTGTATTCTTATAAATTTGACTCAGTTCTCTGTATATTTTAGAAATGAGGCCTTTCACTTAGCACCCACCCAGAAACACCTGGCCGTGTAACCTTGAGCAAGTTACTTAACCCCGATTGCTTTAAAAAAAAAAAAAAAGAAATGAGGCTTTTTGGTGTAACCTTGGGCAAGTTACTTAACCCCAATTGCCCTCCAAAAAGGAAAAGAAAAATAAAAAAAAGAAATGAGGCCTTTATCAGAGATACTGGCTCTAAAAATTGTTTCCCAGCTTTCTGCTTCTGTTCTAATCTTGGTTGCATTAGTTTTATTTGTGCAAAAACTTTTGAATTTAAAGTAATCAAAATCATCCATCTTGCATTTCATAATGTTCTCTATCTCTTGTTTGGTCATAAATGCTTCCCTTCTCCATAGATATGACAAGTAAACTATTCCTTGCTCTCCTAGTTTGCTTATAATATCAGTCTTTATATCTAAATCATGTACATTTATATCTAAATCATTTTGACTTTATCTAGGTAAAGGGTGTATGATGTTGGTCTATGCCTAGTTTCTGCCATACTATTCTTCTCCAGCTTATTTTACAGATGAGGAAACTGAGGCAAGCTGGGTTAAGTGAGTTGCCTAAGGTCACACAGCTAGAAAGTATCTGAGGCCAGGTTCAACTCAGCAAGATGAGTCTTTCTGATTCCAAGTCCACAGCTCTATCTATTGTGCCACCCAACTGCCCCTAAGTGACTGGCACATAGTAGGCACTTAATAGCTGCTTTTTTGTTTACTGACTGCCTGCCTGATACCCTTGTGGCTCAGAAGGGCTGTCATTGACTTTGTTTAGTGAGGACATTAAATTCTACAGTGAAAAATGTATTTCTGGCAAATCTTGGAAAACCAGCAATTGACAATATCAAAAGAGAACTGGCTACCAGTTACCCCATTCTGGGAAAAGTAATCAAGAAAATGCCATGGGAGAAACAAGGCTCCTTCATCAGTCTCTGGGGTGAACATATGGTGGGATGTCCCTACTAGTAACTGGGCTTCTTTTCTCCAAATCTATTAACAAAAAGCCAAAGGTCACCCTCTCCCCATTCCACATAAGGCACAATGAGGCATAGGGTCAGTCTGAGTTAGTGAAATATGTATTACCCTTATGTATTCTTTGTCTTTGTGACCCAGGGGAACTCATGAACTAATATGATCACTTCTAACCCTGCTCTATTTCTGACTCTTCTTTGACACTTCTTCCTCTACCTCTGTGGCCCCCTCCTAAGACTGATGATTTCCTGCAGGCAGCCTCCATCTAAGGAAGTGCCCATGTCAGCCATGCTTCCTCCTAACCTGGTTTGCTCCTAATTCTTTAGACTTCTATGCCTTGCCCTCATGTGGGATACCTTTCCCATCCATTCCACTTTAAGTTATTGTCTGCCCAAATTTGAATGTAAGCTCCTTTGCTTGTATTTCAATCCCCAGTGTTTACCACCGAATCTGACATACAGTGGGAGCTCAATAAATGCTTTATCTCTAATCTCAAGCTTTAGTTGCCTCATCTTTGAAATGAGGGTGATAATACTCATTCTACTTATCTCAAAGAGCGGTTGTGAGACAAGTGCTTTGTGTTTTTTCCTTTTTTTTTTTTTGTTTTCCACTTCAAACTGTTTGCCTTTTATTAAGGCTCATTAAAATCTCACAAATCAGGACTTAATAAAGAAAAAACATGTTGAAATAATGCAGTATTTCTTGTCTTCAGCATCTCTCCATGAACATGGAAAATCAATTACTCTATTCCTTAATCTGGCCTAATTTTGCTGGAGTGGAGATTTACAAATCATTTAACATTGATTAGAGTCCTTGAATAATATAAAGGTAGATTTCCTTACTGGGGATCTGTTTTTTTCTTAAAGATTTTTTGGAAGGTAGACTGCATTCACAAAATTGGTTAATGTTTTATGTTGCCCTCAAAGCAGCGTCAGTGGTTTGGGGTTTAGGTCATCTATCCCCATCCAGTGTATTGGTTCCTTTTTTTTTTTAATTTCTAGGTATCCACTTCTGGTTTTCTGGATATGTCACTCAACAAGCAGCCAATTGGACCGTCTCATGAGACCAGTCTAGGAGGAGCAAATTAGAAAGGTGGGAACAGGGAAAGGGTCTGGCCCCTGGCTCCCAAAGCAGGACCATTGTCTACAACTGGTCCAGTTGATACAGTGGGAGAAGGGGGTGGCCAGCTTGCTCCAGAGGCAAACCAGGAAAGAATGTAAAGCTTAAAGTGCTATACTAATACCGTGTTTCCCTGATAATAAGACCTATCCTGAAAATAAGCCCTCCCCTTACTGTGTAAGATTCCTCTAAAATAAGCCTTCCCCCGAAAATAAGCCCTATTGAGATTGCTACTGTAGTGAAGGTGATCCCCTGCGCTACAGGCTACATTACGGTACCCTCTGTATGCACCGCCCCTCCCCCCCCCTGAAACGCACGCGCGCTCCGAGCTGCATCCAATCAGAGCTGCAGCAGTGAGGGCGTCATCCTGTTCTTCCCCAGTGATTTGCTTATTGAATAAAGGTACATTTTTTTGTTCACATTTACCTGTTTATTAAAATTGCTGTCAATGTTCATTAAAATAAGCCCTCCCCTGAAAATAAGCCCTCTGGTGTTTTTCTGTCCAAAAAAAATTAATAAGACAGTGTCTTATTATTGGGGAAACACGGTAGGTGTTATAAATGTGCTCCTGACCAACTCTGCAAAACCCATGTTGACCAGCAGAGGGCACACTTGAATGAATACTTTGATAAGAATAGTGTGTGATTAACTTATCAGTTATTTACATGTAAATGGATATTTCCCATCTGTTTGCAAACAGTTTGTTCTATTGAGTTTTATGATCTCCCTGAAATATGATTAGCAGATTATGGCATCCTCCTTTTTTCTAGCTAGTACAGATGTTAACTTCTGTCCAGACATAGCCGAAGTGACTCTAGATTCTAAATTAGTGGCAGCAGTCAAATTAATAAGAATTCTCACAGGATCATAGAATTTTTGAACTGGGAAGGACCTTAAAGATTATCTAATCCAAATTTCTCATTTTAAGGATAAGGGAAAAAAAGGGAAGGGGTTTTTCCAAGGAGACATAGATACTAATTAGCAGAGCAAGAATTTTCAGTCAAGCATCCCTACTCCAACCAGCAAATGGAGAAATTTTGAATGCTGTGGATAAGTTCATTTATCTTGGTAGTGTACTTTTCAGGGATGTATACATTGATAATGAGGTTGATTCATTGCCAGAGCTATTTCAGTGTCTGAGGGACTCCAAAGGAAAGTGTAGTAAAGAAGAGGCATTAGACTGACCGCCAAACTGAAGGTCTACAGAGCTGTGGTGCTGACCTCATTGTTGTATGCCTGTGAGACCTGGACAGTCTACCAGCCCCATGCCAGAAACTGAATCACTTCCATTTGACTTGTCTTAGGAAGATTCTGAAGATCACCTGGCAGGAGAAGGGACCAGACATTGAGGTTCTTACTTGAACTAAACTGCCAACCATTCAAACTCTGCTTCAAAGAGTGCAACTCTGATAGGCTGGCCAGGTTGTTTGAATGCAAAACCTACACTTGCCAGAAAGACTGTTTTATGGAGAACTAGAGCAAAGGCTAACATGGTGGTCCAAAGAAGTTATACAAGGACACTCTCAAGGTCTCTCTGAAGAACTTTGGAATAGATTGTGTGACATGGGAGACACTGGCATAGGACCACTCAGCATTGCACGTCCACGTGCCCCCCCCAAAAGGGGGCAGCTAGGTGGCACAGTGAATAGAACACTGGCCCTGCAGTCAGGAGAACCTGAGTTCAAATCCAGCCTCAGACACTTGACACATTTATTAGCTGTGTGACCTTGGGCAAGTCACTTAACCCCAATTACTTTGCCTTCCCCCCTCAAAAAAGGGGGGACAGCTAGTTGGTGCAGTAGATAGAGCCCTTTCCCTGCAGACAGGAGAACTTGAGTTCAAATCCTGCCTCAGACACTTGACACCTACTAGCTGTGTGACCCTGGGCAAGTCACTTAGACCTGATTGCCTCAAAAAAAAAAAAGAATAAAATCTTATTTGTTTAAAAACAAAGGTGCTATGCTCTATGAGCAAAGCAGAATTGGAACAGTTCAAAGGAAACACAGGTTGTGCAAATTGATCCACCCTAAATGTTCACATGTACTATTTGTGCCTGACCTGTGGTGGAGCTTTCTGAGCTCCTATTGGTCTGATGAGCCATAGTTGGATGCATTGAACTTGACTCTAACATAGCATGTCATTTTGGTCCTCTTCAAGAATGAAAGACAACAATCAACCAATTTATCACTCTCTTTGACCCATTCCATTGTCTGCCCATTGTAGCTGACCACACTTGCTGTTCCTCCCACATGATCTCCACACCTTTGTGCTGGAACCCCTTAGGTCTGGAATACTCTACCTCCTCCAGTGCTTAAAGTTTCTAGTTTCCTTTAAGACTCAGCTCAAACAGCAATTTTTACAGGAGGCTTTCCCAGACCCTTGGGCTGCTAGTCTTTCCATCTAAAGTTACTTATCATCTATTCTGTATACATATTGTATCTACCTATTGATTTACACATCATACATAAATTACATTTATTCATACATGCCCCATTAGAATGTGGGCTCCCTTAGGAATAGGCAGTTTTCAGATGAAGTTATCTATAGTCATATGAAATCTCTATTGATAAGAGAATTGTGAATTTTAAAACTCTGAGGTACCACCTCACACCTATGAGATTGACTAATATGCAAAAAAAAAAAAAAAAGGAAAATAAGAGATGTTGGAGAAGATGTGGGAAATTTGGAACACTAAATCATTGTTGGTGGAATTGTGAACTGATCCATCCATTCTGCACAGTAATTTGGAACTATACCCAAAGGGCTATAAAACTGTGTGCCCTGGGGCAGCTAGGTGGAGCAATGAATAGAGACCATACCTGGAGTCAGGAGGATCTGAGTTAAAATCTGGCCTCAGACACTCAACACTTACTAGCCATGTGACCTTGGGCAAGTCATTTAACCCCAATTGCCCTGCCTTCTCCTCCAAAAAGCAAAAACAAACAAACAAAACTGTGTGCCCCTTTTGATCTAGCAACAGCACTTTTAGGTCTGTGTCTCAAAGAGATCATAAAAAAGGGAAAAGGACCTGCATGTACAAAAATATTTTTAGCAGCTCTTTTTGTGGTGGCTAGGAATTGGAAATCGAAGGGATGTCCATCAATTGGGGAATGGCTGAACAAGTTATGGTGTATGAATGTAATGGAATACTATTGTTCTATAAGAAATGATGAACAGATGGATTTCAGAAAAAGCTGGGAAGAACTTACATGAACTGATGCAGAGCCAATTAAGTAGAAACAAGAGAACATGCACATGGTAACAGCAATACCGTGCAATGATAAACCTTGATAGACTTACCTCTTCTCAGCAATACAGCGATCTAAGACAATTCCAAAATGCTATCCACATCCAGAGACAGAGCTATGGAGTCTGAATGCAGATTGAAGCAGACTATTTTCTCTTTTATTGTTTCTCATGGTTTCTCCCTTTTATTCTGATTCTTCCTTCACAACATGACTAATGTGAAAATGTTTAATAAGATTCTCTACGTACAAGTTATATCAGATCGCTTGCCATCTTGGGGAGAAGGGAGGGAATAAAAAATTTGGAACTCAAAATCTTCTAAAAATGAATGTTGAAAACTATCTTTACATGTAATTGTAAAAAATAAAATACTATTAAGTGGAAAAAATAGAATGTGAGCTCCTTGAGAACCAGGACTATTTTAAACTTTTCTTTATATCCTCAGTGTTTGTTAACACCTTTGTTAACACCTTTGTTTACACCTTTGTTAACATATTGGTTGACACATTGTTGTCAGTCAGGCATGTCCAACTCTTTGCGACCCCATTTGGGATGATCTTGGCAAAGATACTGGAGTGGTTTGCCATTTCCTTCTCTAGTTCATTTTACAGATGAGAAAACTGACACAAATGGAGTTAAGTGATTTGCCCAGGGTCACAAGGCTAATAAGTGTTTGAGGCTGGATTTGAACTCAGGTCCTCTTGACTCTAGGGCTGGTGTTCTGTGCACTATGGTGTCCCCCAGTTTCACTCAATAAGTCCTTCATAAATACTTGTTGATTGAGCCTAGAGGAGGAGCTGGAAGGCTAGCCTGGGCAGCCTCTCTCCTACCTGTGTTTCTGACCTTTCAGTGCCTCAAAGCAACAAGTGTGATTTTACTTCCAACTTTAAAAGGAAGGGGGAGGTCCTGTAGCTTGGCAGAGAGTTGAAGAGGCTGCCCAGGGAGAAGAATATGGCCTTGCCAATTCCTGGGGCCAATGAGTGGGCTGCTGGGTAAATTCATGGAAACAGAATTCATTTTTTAAAAAATTGAACAGGACTATTTTCATGTCAATGCCTGCATTTCCTGGAACATCTCCAAATCAAATCTGAGTCTTTGTCTGAAGGTGGCAACAGGGAATATGAGTCGTGCTGGGAGGGTTCTCCTCCCTCATACATCTGGTTTCCTGCCTTCTGCCTTCATACTTATTCCCTTGCACTGCTGCAGAGATGTGGGGCCAGTCATAAGATCATAGACTTCATCAGGCTGAGAAAAAAAACATTAGAGATATAGTTCAACTTACTTGTTTTAAAATTGGGGAATGGAAGCTCAGAGAACAGAAGAGATACATGTGACACTGGCTAAAGACCTTAACCCCTTGTCATAGAAACATTGGCAGACATGGAGGAATGGAAGGCATGAAGATTTAATGGGCCATGTGAGTGGATCCATAGAACCCTGGACTTCTGGTTCCTGTAGCTCAGAAAGGGACTTAGACGAGACTTTGGGGCCATGATGAAGTAGGAAAGAGGAGAACCATAAGTTCTATGGCCCACCATGTTTCTCCTAACAAGTCCACGGAATGGGCTTTTCCCCCTGTAAGAAATATGGTATGGGCTCATTTCCCCAGGAACAAAAATCTCTGTGCAAGAGACATGAAGGTAGAAATGGAAGAGCAAACATGAGTAAACTGGAAAGACCCCAGGCACACTGGACCAAATAATCAGCTTCATTCAGGGAAAGTGAATGAATGCCAGTCCACAGACTTCGATTTCTGGCTCTCAGAAGATACTTCCCATAGCACGTTCTTGCTATAGTCCCACTTGTGGTGCAGCTCTCTCTACCTGCCACAGGAGGGCTCTCCTGTGCACCCTTTCACTTTTTAGACCAGTGTCTTTGTACTGTGATTTCCTCTACCTTCTCTACAGGACCTCTTGGGGATAGGAGGTGGTCTTTAGACAGGGTTACCCTCAGGATTACCTAGAGAGCACAAAGCACAGCTTGGACCCTAGCTCAGATAGTGAAGTTTCTTTCCCCAGGACACGATTGTTCCTCCAATTTACAAAGAACTTTCCTTAAAATGAAAGGCAGGGAGGTTGTGCAAAAGATGTTATGGCCACGTCGTTATTGTTATGTAAATGGAGCGTTAAAGCTCGTAAAGTGATTTATGAGAGTGACCTCATTTGATCCTCAGCACAGCCCTGTGAGGAAATCACTCCACATCTTATGCTCTCCATTTTATAGATGAGGAAACAGATTTCGAGAGGTTTAAATGACTCATCTGGAGTCACACAATGGGGGGCGTTCAGAAGTGGGATTCAGACCTAGGTCTTTCTGACTTCTGAGTCCAGGGCCCAAACTGAGGCTCAGGGATGGGCCTTAGCTCTGCTCAAGGCCCCATGGGTAGCAAATAACAGAGCTGGGATTCAAAGCGGGGACGAAATTTAGAGCTGGAAGCGGTCCCAGAAATCTGCTGGTCCAACCCTCTCCTTTTACCTCTGACAGCAAGGCCAGCACGCTCCCCACTCTACCATGCTGTCAGGCTTCTTAGAATGAACAGCAAGACCCAGGCTTTGTAGACAGAAATGGAGACAGCTGGAAAAAAGAAGTTCAAGATCATTTGGTGCAAAGTCAAATGGAATGTGGTGGCTGCTCTGGGTTGGCTGGCCAAGTGCTGCGAGCTCCCTGGAAGTGTCAGCAGAGCGTCACTGTGTCATGGAAGCCTGAACATCGGGCAGGCAGAATATTCATTTCAGTGCTGTGACAGCAGCTCCTTTCTCTCAGCTGTCGCCAGCAGCCCCTGTCTCTCTTCCCGCGGTCGCACCCCCTCAGCTGTGAGAACCTTCAGCTTTGTAATCTGCCATTTGGAGCAGATGCTGCCTGTGTTTCCCACACTGTCACATCTCCCCTGCCTTTTTGGATCTCATCGGAAATCAATCCTGCCCACGTCTGTAGATCTCTCTCTCCCTCCCTATCTCTCCCTATCTCTCCCCTTCCTTTCCCCTCTCTCTTCCTCCTCTGTCTCCCTCTCTTTCTTTCAGTCTCTGTCTGCCTGTCTGCCTCCCTCCCTCCCTTTCTCTCTCTCCCCTTCCTTTCTCCCTTTCTGTCCCTCTCTTCCTCCTCTGTCTCTTTCCCTCTCTTCCTCCCTGTCTCTGTTAATGTCTTTCTTTCTCCCTCCTTTTCTCTTTCTCTCTCTCTCTTTCTCTCCCCCCTCTCTTCCTCCTCTGTCCCTCCTTCCCCCTCTCTCTCTCCTCTTTCTTTCTGTCTCCCCCACACACTTGCTCTCTTCCCCCACCTTCCATTGCAAATTTTTTTTGTTTTTGTTTTTGCTTTTTTTTTTGGGGGGGGGGGGGTTGGTGGTTATTAACTCTGGAAAAGCTTTAGCATTTGTGAAAAACACCAGAGCTCTGGAACATTTCTAGTGTAAGGTTGGGCTCATCCTGAAAAGGCCTAGCTGCCTACATTTACATAATAAAGGCAGGGCTGTGGTTTTGGCCAGGTCAAGGAAGAGCAGGACTTTGCTGTTCAGCCTGTACCTTTTCCCCTCCCACTCCTTTACATCTGAGAGAAAAGGGTTTGAGATTTAAGAGACTCAGATTACCAGAGCCAGAGACTCTTGGCTAGAAGAGTAGCTTCCTTTCTTTCAGGGGGATGCCTGGGTGTGATTTAGGGTAGGGACAATACCTGTGATATCATTGGGCTAGGGAGATTTCAAGAGAGCTAACTCTCTTTACCAAAGCACATGAGCCCCTTCTACACAATTTATAGTCTCAAAGAGGTACCAAGAGCACAAAGAGATTGGCAGTTGGTCAGTTAGCATTTATGTATTTATTTATTGGGGGAAGCAAGGTAATTGGGGTTAAGTGACTTACCCAAGGTCACACAACTAGTAAAGTGTGAAGTGTCTGAGGCCAGATTTGAGCTTAGGTCCTCCTGACTCCAGGGCCAGTGCTCTATTCACTTCACCACCTAGCCATACCAGTTAGCACTTATTAAGCACCTACTACATGTCAAGCATACTGCTAACCACTGGGCATACAAATAGACCAAAGCCAGTCCCTGCTCGCAAGGAGCTCAGAGTCTAACAGGAGACACAAAGATGCAAACGAACAAGATGGAAACAGGCTAAACTGAGGGTAACCTCAGAGGGAAGGTGCTAGAAGGAAGGAGCACTAAGAAAGGCTTTCTGCAAAAGCTGGGAATTTACCTTAGGTTAGTGACAAAGTGCAAGAGAAAGAGTGCTGGCTAGGGAGTCAGGAAGGGCTAAATTCAAATCCTGACTCAGAAACTAGTTGTATGACCCTAGACAAGTCATTTAACCTTAGCCTTTCTCAGTTTGCTCATCTATAAAATGGGGATAATAATAGCACTTCAAAGGGATGTTGTAAAGATCAAATGAGGTTAACTCATATAAAGTATTTTGCAAACCTTAAAGCATTATGTAAATTTTATTATTCTTACAGGCAGGTGAGTGGCACAGTGGATAAAAGTGCTGGGTCTGGAGTTAGGAAGACCTGACAGCCTCAGATACTTCCTAGCTGTGTGACCCTGGACTATCTCAGATTCCTCATCTGTAAAATGAGGATAATAATAGCACTTAACTCCCAGGATCAACTGAGATAATATTTACAATCCTTGAAGCACTATATAAATATTATCATTAGGTCACATAGCCATCACATGTCTGCTCAAGGATGTAGGGATGGATCTCTATCCACTATGTATCATGCTGCCTGCCTGTCTGGGAATTTAAACAGGGAGCTACAGCGCCAGTCCTAAACTTGTGGAGGCCCAAGACCTAGAAATGCAGGTAAAAAAATCTAATTCAGCCTGAAACTGGGATTGGAACTGCTCTGGGTTCCCTAGGGATTGACCTTGGGGCAAAGGATCTCTTTCTGAAGGGTTGGCCTCTTTTGGCAAAAGCTCTGAAAGAAATGGACAGACCACACTTCAAAAGAAGCTAGGAAAGGAATTGTCCCCATAAGTTTATAGATATGTATGCTAAGGACTCCTGCTTTGTGAAAGAGCTAGAGAAAGTCTAAACTAAAAGAAAATGGCCAAGTCCAGCCTTCCACTGAGTAAATTGAACTTCCTAGTTGGGATTCTGGATTAAACCAGAAATCAAGAGCATAGGAAAACTTCTCAGCCTCATTCTCAGAGGAATTGTCCACTTTGACTTGGGTGGGTGAATGGGTGGGAGGATGACATCTTGACTTGCTTGTGGACTGGATTTAAGGGAGGCAGAACTGCACAAAGTCATCAACTTCACTCTCTCTTCCAGAGCCGTCCAAGTTCAGTGGCAGGACAAAAATCAGGATGACCGGTGATGGCCTCAGATGCAGTGGATGACCTTGACATTTTCAATGTCTGACCAAGCTCTAAGCTCTCTGCAACACCTGCTTCAGTCACTTTCATGACCATTGGAACAAATTCTTCTCATCCACCCATTCTGTCAGGGGAAATCTTCCCATGCTTGGAGCAGACATCTGCCTAGCTCAGGGATGGGTTTGAGGCCTGTCAGTTACCTGGTTTAGTCTGTCTGCCGAGACGGTTTTACAGGGTGTAGCTGTTGCATGCTATAGCTTCTGGGAGCCAGAGGTGAGAGTTGGGTGGCAGGTGAACACTAAAAATAGATGAGCAGTCCTGAGAAGGTGCTAGTCTTCCCTGAACACCCCATACACCCCAGCAGATACATTTACATTAAATCAGCAGGGAATGGATCTTATTGGCTATTGTATCAGGCAGTGATCGAAGACAAAGCCTACATGTCCAATGGGACCTATGTACTACACAAGACCCACAAGGATCAAGCCAACAGAAGCAGTGTGATGACATTACAAGACAAAAATCAGTTCATTAAGGAAATTTTTCTTGTCAATTTGATGGGTTTACAGGATGGTAAACCTTTATTTTGTTTGGGATTTTTGAATGTATCTCCCTATGCAGCTAGGTGGCACACTGCAGTCAGGAAGAACTGAGTTCAGATCTGGTTTCAGACACTTACTAGCTGTGTGACTCTGGGCAAGTCACTTAACCCTGTCTGCCTCAGTTTCCTCATCTGTAAAATGAGCTGGAGAAGGAAATAGCAAATGGTTCCAGTATCTTTCTGTCAAGAAACCACAAATGGGGTGATGAAGAGTCAGACATTACTGAAAAATGAGTCAACAACAGCAAAGAAAGCCAGGGAGGTCAGTAGTCAAAGAGGAGAAGGGATAGTACCAGGCATGGTGGAGAGACAGTGAAAATGGGCAGCACCAAGAGGTGGAATGTCTTCTCTGTACAATGACTAGGAACGATCTAAGAACAGAATTACTTTATTTTGTTCAACTGCTCCACTGAAAACGATGGAGCATATTAGTAGAGTATAAGGGCTCTTCTCCCCAGTTTGTGTGCATTGTTTAATTAAGTGCTTGGACAAGATTCTGGTGGGACCCTTTTTACCCAAATCTCTGGAATTCTTGATATATCTGGAAAGTTTTCCAGAGTAGATTTGGGGTGGCATAGAGAACCAAAGCAAAAATGATTTGGAGGATATCTCCCCAAATTGAACTGACTCTTGCAAAGTCAGAATTTGGAGAGTCTGGCACCCCAGCACAATTTCTATTATTTTTTTAAATGGAGCCTGACACAAGATGGGTTATTTTTTTTTGAGGGGGGAGGGCAGGGCAATTGGGGTTAAAGTGACTTGCCCAAGGTTACATGGCTAGTAAGTGTTAAGTGTCTGAGGTCAAATTTGAACTCAGATCCTTTTGTCTCCAGGGCTGGTGCTCTATTCAATTCGCCATCTAGCGGCCCTAAATTTCTATTATTTAATATTTATATATTTATCCATGTAATAGGATGTCTCTAATAGTATATCAGTTCCTTGAGGACAGGAACTATTTTTTTTCTTCTTATCTTTAGCCTCAGCAAAGTCCCTTACAATTATTATTGTTGTTGTTCAGTCATGTCCAACTTTTTAAAGTATCCAACTTTTTGTGACCCCATTTGGGATTTTCTTGGCACAGATACTGGAGTGATTTACCATTTCCTTCTCCAGTTTATTTTACAGATGAGGAAACTGAGGCAAACAGGATGAAGTGTCTTGGCCAGAGTCACACAACTAGTAAGTGTCTGAGGCTGGGGCCCACACTCTATCCAATTCTCCACCTCGATGCCTGCTCTTACAGTTAGAGAGTGTTTAATAAACATGTGTTGAGTTGAATACAAACACAGTGAATGAGGTGTTTGCTAATCCACTATGAAAAGATTTAAGACTTGCAGTAGGACTGATTACCTCTTTGGGCACCAGGAACAGGATTATAAGTGATGAAGGTATGACTGGTTTGTGGCTCTGAGGAATTTAATTCCCTGCTGGAAGACCAGCAGGAAGGAGATTCATTCATCCATTTACCCAAGGCCTGTTCTGCAGGTCCTCACTCTGCTTCCCTGGTAGAACTGAGATGATGGTAAGGTTACCTTATGTCTCATACCCTGAAGCATTGTATTACCAGGGAATGGAAATAGGAATTTCTAGAATGCCAAGGTGTTTTCTATGTAACAGTCAAATTAATTTCCCTTCTTAGGAGACTCCAAACTTCAGAGTAAAGCTATGATTCTGGGGCACTGTATGTGGAACGTGGGACTTCACCCCAGCATTTAATGGGAAGGAGGCTGCCTCACTGGCAGTAATATTGCTTTTATGAAGGATGTGAAAGGCTGTCTTGTAAAAGAGAGATTAGGTTTATTCTCTCAGGCCCAGATTAGAACCAATGGGTAGAAGTTACAGAAGCAAATTTTAGCTCAATGTAAGGAACAAATCTCTTCCAATTAAAGTTGCCCTAAAATGGAATGGATTACCTTTGAAAGGTGGTGAGTAGGGGTGGCCAGGTAGCACAGCGAGTAAGAGCACCGGCTCCAGTGTTGAGAAGACCTGGAGATCGAATCCCAGGCTCAGATACTCAGCACCACACCCAGAAATAACTGGCCGTGTAACCTTGAGCAAGTTACTTAACCCCGATTGCTTTAAAAAAAAAAAAAAAGAAAGGTGGTGAGTTCACTGTCATGGGAGTCTTCAAACAGAAGATGAATCAGAACTGTAACTTGCAATTATAATGCTTAGGAAAAGTAACATAAAAGGTCACATCAAGGCAACTTTTGAAGACAAATTCAGCTGGGATGGGAATGACATGGAGAGACATTGGGAAGAGAACTCAGACCTCAGGATAGAAGACCCCATGAAAAAATATACTGAGACACTATCCTGTTGAAGTGGAAAGAGAGAAAATAGGGAAAGGGTTAATCATTTGGAACAACTGTCCCCCAAAGGGCAGGTATGCCAGCTGAACTAAAGCAACAAAGCCCTCCAAGGAAGAGACAAAGGGAGTATGTGCCAGGAAAGTCAAACTACTGGTACCATCTTGACTACCTTGTCCTCTCACACCCAAGTGGAGATAGCCCAGAATTCTGAGCCCAAGAGCTCTGGGAGTAGCAGCACATCCCAGACTATGTGCTTACTTCCAGCCTAGAACCTTAAAGCAATTATCCAGGGAATTGACTCTGGTGGAGATGCAAACTTGCAGCCCCCCAGCCAACTCAGCAGCCATGGCTACTGAAGAGGTAAAAAAGGAAGTTCTTACCACCAAAGTTCTTGGCATTGTCAGATTGTTCAACATCAGGAATGTAAATTACATGAAAGAGGAAGCATCTGCTTTGCCATTTGCTTTGGCTCAGTGGAGAGAGTGATCTATTAGAGTCAGGAAGACCTGGGTTCAAATAAGGTTTCAGACACTTACTAGGTATGTGGTACTAGGTACACTGGGCAAATCACTTAACCTCTGTTTGCCTCAGCTTCCTCATCTGTAGAATGGGGATAGTAACAGCACCTACCTCCCAGGGTTGTTACTGGGATCAAATGAGATAAAATTATAAAATGCTTAGCACAGTGCCTGCACACAGTGAGCATTATATCAATGTTTGTTGCTGCTGCTCTGAAGATCAGGGGCCCCTCTTTCTGACTTGCATCTGAAATCTTTCAGATGTGTTGTCTCCTCCATTTGAAAGAAGGCAACGAAGTTTTCAGACTTCAAAGGTATTCCTCTTTCCACTCCAAAATGCTATGACTTTTACAATACCAATGAACATATATATATGTGTGTGTGTGTGTGTGTGTGTGTATACAAATTATATAGTGCAGTTGTGAATCAGTACAACCATTTTGGAAAGTAATTTGGAATTAAACAAATAAAGTGACTAAAATGTCTATTCCCTTTGACACAGAGAGTCCACTACTAAGCTTTTACCCCAAGGAGGACACTGATAAAAAGAAAGTAACCAAAGACACTGAAATTTTTATAGCAAGATTTTTTTGTGTTAGCAAAGAACTGGATCAAAGTCAATACCCATCAATTGGGGGAAAGGCTAAACAAATGTGGTACACAAATGTCATGGAATATTACTGTGCTATAAGAAATGATGTGTATTTGATGAATATAGAGAAACATGGAAAGTTTACACAGACTGATGCAAAGTAAAGTGAGCAGAAACAAGAAAACAATATACATAGTGACTGTGTGAGAAAACTTTATTGCATTATTTGAACCTCACCCTGAATGGCTAAGAAACCAGACCTATTGTTTAGACACCAGATTTGTTTCATGTTAACTCAGGATCTAGGTTATGCTGATCAGAAACTTTTCAGATCTGAAGACTGACATAAGTAGCTTTCTCCCTCTATACATCTCAAACAGTTCACATGCCTTATTTGGAAATTACTTCTGTGCTGGCCAGTCAGCTAGTGATTGGCTAGGGGAAGTGGGCCTCCCCATTTTTTGGCTCTTTCCTCATCTGGACAACTTAATAAACTTCTTTCTAATTCTGGGTTTTGTTCTCTGGGACATCAATAATGGTGTTGAGAAGTGAGACATATCAGCTATGACAAAATAAATTGAAAGAACAAACACAAACAAAATATAAAAAGTGAATGTTGAAAAATCACAAAAAAAAACCCAACCTGTTTCCAAAGAAGAGATAAAAGAAGATAACTCCATGCTACCCCTGGAAGAGGTGGGAAGTGCACAAGCATGGCACACTGCACATATTTTCAGATTTTTTTCAGTGTATTGATCAGTAATGTTGACTTTTTTCCCCCATTTCTTTTTTGGCATTAAAAATAGTATTTGTTACATGGGATGGCTCTCTGGGAGAAGGAGGAGGAGGGATGATAGGGAAATTATAGTGATGTAAAAAACAAATTGTGTCAGTAAAAATGAATTTTAAAAAATTATATGCATGTAGCATGTGCACTGGAACCCCTATACTGCCCTTGATTTCCACTTGCAGGTGGGATCCCCAAAGAGCAGCTAGTATATCTCTCTTCAGAGTTCTAAGGGTTAGGGGTGGCTTTCTAATGCCATAGCTCACAAACTGCCTTTCATATGTTTTCCCACTTATAATTATCAGTTGATATACATTAATCAGCCAGCTTTAATGAGCTGTTAGAAAGAGGTATTTACTAAGGTGATGTAAGAACATTTGGCATATAAAACATTTCCCCAAACTGGGGGCACACTCTCCCACAGGCAATGAAGGACATGATGAGGCAAATGTGGTAGGTGAAAAATGAAATAACTGAGAAAAAAGGGCTCAATTTTCCAAGCATATCAATTTATTAAACAATGCATGCCAATTGCCTAACAAAGTGGAACCAGATCTTCTCACTTAGGGCATGAACCCCTGGATGGGGGGGTGGAGGTAGACTTTTATACATTAAAAACAATTACTCATATAAGGCCAACTAATTAAAAGGAAACAATGCAACATTAAGTAAATTGATTTCTAATGGGATGAAAGATTATGGACTTTCCATAAGTTGGGGGTGGGTGAGAGCTAGCGCAATTCCTTGAGTTCAGAAAAGGAGGTGTCGGAGTGGCTAGGTGGTGCAGTGAATAGAGCACTGGTCCTGGAGTCAGGAGGACCTGAGTTCAAATCAGGCCTCAGACACTTAACACAAAAACTAGCTGTGTGACATTGGGCAAGTCACTTAACCTCAATTGCCCTTCAAAAAGCATAAAAAGAAAAGGAGGTATCCTGCTCCCCAGGTATCTATAAACAATCAAGGGAACATGGAAACAGTAACTGATTGATAAGTATGGGGCCATTTTTCAGTTAAGATGTGTGGGTTACTTGAGATGTACGACTGTAAGAAAACTCCTTGAATCAATCTTTGGGTCTGACTGGGTTTCTTGTCAATATAACCTGGGTAAAAGTCTCTAAACAGCACAGAGAGGTGGTTCAATTTCCCAGCCATGCAGGGCTTGGTTCAAGCAAACAATTCAATGAGGTTTTCTCCCAATTCCCACAATTGAATAAAGTTTTCTCATAAGACAGAAGTTGGACTAGACCCATTATTGAATAGAAAGGGATCTGAGCTAGTGCCAGAATTGAGTCACAAGATGAAGTCAGTGTGGTTCACTCAATTCCCACAATTAACCACTTGATGTCCCAATAGCCTTGATTCCTTCACAAAGAGGGTAACTCTTCAGTCCTGGAAGTCCTTTTCTCTCCTTCTTGCAGTTTCCTTTAGTTGCCCTTGAGCAACTTTCTGCTGGACTCCCTGAAGAGTCCTTCAATTTCTTCAGTGTGGCTAATTTGTTCTTTCCTCCCAATGCAGACACTACTGCCAGTGATGTATTTCCTGAATTCACTATGATTATTAAAAAAGATAATTTCACTTCTTGTATCACAAAAAAGAAAAGTGTCTCCCAGTAATTCTACTCCTTGGTCCCCCATACTATTGCTAGGAAAAAGCTATCTAAATGGAGGAAAGGAAACATGCCACTGTTCATACCTTTGACTTGTCAATACCATTACTAGATCTATGTCCCAAAGAGATCAAAGAAAGAGGAAAAGGACAGCTTTTTATGGAGAAAAGAATTGGAAAAGGAAGGAGTGTCCAGCAATTGAGGAATAGTTAAAAAAAAAATTACACTTCGTGAATACAATGGGATATTATTGTGCTTTAAGAAATTTATTTCAAAAGAACCTGGGAAAATTTGTATGCACTGATGATTTGATGATTGATCTATATCAGGGGTGAGGAACCTACAGCCTGGAGGCCACATGTGATCTTCTAGGTCTTCAGGTTCAGCCTTTTGACTGAGTACAAATTTTATAGAACAGAATCCTTTTATTAAGGGGATTTGTTCTGTGATGTTTGGATTTAGTCAAAGGGCCCCAATTGAGGACCTAGAGGGCCATGTGTGGCCTCAAGGCCACAGGTTCCCCACCCCTGGCTTACTTTCTGCCATACTGTTTTCCACTTATCCCAGGATTTTTGTCAAATAGCAAGTTCTTTTCCCAGAAACTAGAGTCTTTGAATGTATCAAACAGTAGATTACTATGGTCATTTATCACTGTGGCTTGTGGACCTAATCAATCCCACTGATCCACCACTCTATTTCTTAGCCAGTACAGAATAGTTTTGATGATTGCCACTTTATAACCTCATATTAGATCTGGTATGGCTAGGCCACTTAACTTTGAACTTTTTTTCATTAATTCCCTTGATATACTTGACCTTTTATTCTTTCAGATGAATTTTGTAGAGCAATGGTTCTTAATTTCTTTTGTGTTGTGGATTCCTTTGCCAGTTTATGGACCGTTCCTCAGATAATGTTTTCAAATACATAGAACATATAGGAAACAAATATATATTTAAATACATGGAATATAAAGGAAGCAAATTATGTTGAAATCCAGATATCAAAATATTTTTAAAATACAAGTTATGGAATCCCACTTTCCCTAGAGAGATTCAGCCCAAATTCATAGTCCCTCTAATCTAATTCAGCAGATTTCAACTGGGGGGGTTGAAGGGGGTGGGGGGGGTGGACCAACAACTAGGTGAGGTCGGGGCATTCAAGGTTCTCCTAAATTGGGGTGGAGCAAAAGAACCCTTATTGTCCTGTCCAGAATATCTCAATAAGATTTTACTAATACTTATATAGGTTAAGCATCGATCAGTTTCTTATTCACCTCATGTTTCAAGATCCAACTTTCCTTATGTGAAAGAGTATCATTACCCTCAACCCACTTGAGATGACTGTAGATACAGTGACCCCTCCCAACATACCCAGAGAATTTTCGTTGCTGACTCTATTTTCCTGGACAGCTGCTGGGCATGCCCCAATTTCCCACTTAAACTTTACCAGTTTATCACCCATGGCTGTTTGGTGGTGTGACCAGGAAAGTCCATAACAAAAACCTGTGGCCATACAGGTCTGCCTTAGGATTGCATCCAAAACAGAGTGGTCATACGGAATGAGGCCTCATGGGAAAGTTCAGTTTACCAAACCTGTGACTTTAAAAAATTTTACCCCATTCTTTGCTATCAGTCAGGGAATTGGAAGCAAAGGGAATTCATCTGCAAATTTGCATAACTCTCAATTTTAGCCCTAAAAAAAGAGTTAGACTGGTAGATAGATAAAAGATATATTAAGTATTTACTACACCCCAAGCACTGAGCTAACTAAGTGCTTGAGATATAAATTCAAGGGAGACAATCCTTATTCTGAGGAAGGATATATTTGTAGAGAGCTTTGCAAACTTTAAAATGCTATAAAAATGCTAGCTATTATTTTTATTATGAAATTTAAAAGGATACAATTCTTAATTCAATTCAGATAAAATGCCCTTCCCTTTCTAGTGGTTCCCTATGGGATGGGACAGATTCGGAAAGTCATCCCTGGGGGGGGGCGGGGAATAGGATTTCCTTAATGGAGATCCTCCCTTGTACCCTTAATGGAACCTCCCTCGTACCAAGGCCTAGTCTTTTATGCCTCAGGGGAAAGGACGCCAAACAAAAATAATTCAAGTCCTACCGGCAGTGGTCTCAGCTAGGGCTCCGGGCCCCTCAAATTCCCAATCCCTTCAGGGGAAACCTACATAAAACAGAAATTACTCCTACCACATTATTAGAACTCTTGATTAACTCAACACAGGCTTCCATTCACACAGAACTTCAATCTCTTTTCCCACTTTGTGTGACCTAAAAGGATTACTCATTCATATAGAAAGTGAGCAAGGTTGGATTTTGAAGTCCCTAAAGGAAAGCGATGAAGTGTTCTTAGGGAAATCTCAGCTCTTCCTCCTATGCTGTTTCCCCAAGAACTAGATCCATAATGCCCTGCCCCACCCCCCCCAAGCAGACCTCTGGGCTTCCTCAACTTCCCTTAAATCTTAGCTAAAATCCCACCTTCTGCTAGAAGCCTTTCCCTGGCCATTTTACTCTTAGGTCCCTCCCCACAAATTATCTCCAATTTACCCTGCAGGCATATTGTTTGCATATTGCTTCCTCCACTAAACTATGAGACCCAGGACTATTTTTGCCTGTCTTTGTATCTTCAACACATAACACAGTGCTCCCAAGGATTTAATTGCCATCTTTATGTTGGTGATTCTCAGATCTACTTATCCTGCCCCAGTCTCTCTGCTAACCTCCAATCTCACTTCTCCAACTGCCTTTCAAACATCTCAAACCAGAAGTCCAGTGGATATATTAAACTAGTTATGTCCATCCTCTCGGTCACGAAGGATCGAAGTCCAGAGGTCATCCTGGATTCCTTACTATCTCTCATTCTCCATATCCCAGCTGTTGCTAAGGTCTATTGATTTCACCTTTGCAATATCTCTTGAATAAGTCTCCTTCTTTCCTCTGACATGACCACCACTTTGCTGCATGCCGTTATGATCTCCTGCCTGGATTATTGCAATAACCTGCTTCTGAGTCCACCTGCCTCAAATCTCTCCCCACTCCAGTCTATCCTCCAATGAGCCACTAAAGTAATTTTCCCCAAAATGCATGTCACTCATCTATGCCATAAACTCTAGCAACTCTCCTTTGCCTCCAGGATCAAATACAAAATGCTATGTTTGGCTTTGAAACCTTCATAACCTAGTCCCCTCCTACCTTTCCAGTCTTCTTACACCTCACTCTCTGACATGTACTCTTCCATCCAGTGAGGAGGTTCAAGGTGCACCCCAAAATGTTGGGTCTGCTGCATCTCCCTTAAGGGG
This sequence comes from Petaurus breviceps papuanus, assembly GCF_028583685.1. NCBI lineage: Eukaryota > Metazoa > Chordata > Mammalia > Diprotodontia > Petauridae > Petaurus > Petaurus breviceps. The sequence goes on along the minus strand of NW_027185755.1, from coordinate 3,655,644 downwards.
CAGAGGATCCTGCTTGGTGTGCTTTGCTTGGCATATTGTGTGGTGTTATGTTGTGTTTCGGGCAATAAACACCTTTACTTGATTTGGAGACAGCTTGAGTGAATTTTTTCAAGATGATCTTGCACCTCAATATTTTGGGGTGCCCCTGAACCTCAACACCCCTCTCCTGGGTGAAGACACTTCATCTCCCAGCTCCCAGTATTTTCTCTGGCTGTCCCCCCATTCCTGGAATGCTCTCCCTCCTCTGTTCCAACCATTGACCTTCCTGTCTTCTTTAAATCCCAGTTATCAATAATCAATCAATAAACCTTATTAAGTACCAGGCAATCAATAAACATTTATTAAGTACTAGGCACTGAGCTAAGTGCTAGTGATACAAAAAGAGGCAAAACCAGTCTCTTCTCTCAAGGAGCTTACAATTTAATAGGGGAAACAATATGCAAACAAACATGCACCAAGTAAGCTATACAAGCTAGAATTAAGAGGGGTTGGGAAAGACTTCTGTGGAAGATAGAATTTTAGTTGGGGTTTAAAAGAAGCCAAGGAGGCTAACGTAAAATCCCATCTTTTTTGCTGGAAGCCTTACCCAGTTCCTTTTCATTCTAGTGCCTCCCGTCTGTTAATTATGTCCTATTTATCTTATATGAAGCTTACTTTTTGTGTATTTGTTTGCATGTTATTTCTCCCATTAGATTTCTGTTTTTCTTTAGCTCCTTCCACTGAATATTAGGGTAGTGAGCCCTGGCCACCTCCACTATTTCTATGCACTCTAAGGGTAGAGATCAATTGAGTAAGTTATAATAATGTTTATATGGTACCTACTATGTGCTAAGCACTGTGATAATTGTTTTACAAATTTTATTTCATTTGATCTCATATAATAACCCTGCAGATACAGGTTATTATTATTTCCATTTTACAGTTGAGGAAAATGAGTCACAAGTTAATTACCCAAGGTCACATAGAGCGTAAATATCTAAGGCCAAATTTGAACTCTGGTCTTCCTGACTCTAGGCATAATACTCTATCCACTGTGCCGTCTAGTTGCAATCAAACTATCCTTATTCAACACAAACTAAGTGTCAAGATGTTAACTCCCTGACACATTTATCAGATGAGAATACTTTTTATTGAAATAATCAATCATAACTTTAGACTAAGTGTGAGAAAAGTTCTTGATCAATTTCAATGTCCTTGAGGACATTGTTTGAGGATTAGGTTGAGGAAATTTGGTTTTATACTGTGGGTCATCAGTAAAGTAGCAGGCCAGTTTGGAACCCAGACCTTCAAGAGACTGGCAACAGGGTTCGTGTGTCTAAAAGTCTCCAGGCAAGCACCTGAGAAGGAACTGTCAGGTAGGATAAGACATCCAGTCCTGTCTTCAGCTAAGTCTCAGTCTCAGCCCACTGCCCTCCTTCCCTCCCTACCCAGAAGAGCACCATACAAATTCCAAAGATTCCAGAGATTTTTTGGACACTCCCTTTGGTATCTAGGAACAGCTGACAGTAGTGTCTGCATTTGTAATTGAGAAGAGACTGGACATGATGAGGAAGGTAAATTCAAGGTTCCAGAAAGAACCCAGTTGGAAAGCTACGTTATACCTAAGGGGAACATCTTAAGGACTCGAGTGCTCCCAAAGGTTAAACCTACTTTCCTCTGAACTTTCTATGTACTGATGAGATGATTGTTTCACAGACTCTTGGGAGAGGGTAGAGATATTTTGTACCATCTGTTCTTAATATACCACGTCAGCAAATACCCTTTTCTAAAAGTTAATTAAGTCTGGTTGACTAATTTATATCAACTGATAATCATAGGGAGAACTACACTCATGGGGGCTCATAAGCTATAGCATCTTTCTATCCACCATCTTTCACAGGGTTAGCAGGGTCAGGTTATTTAAATTACTTCCAAAGCTAACTTGGGATATATCCCCAAAAGGAAGGGGAAAGGGCAGAGTCATAATTTCCCAGTACAGAATTCTGTGCCAAATGGGAGGCTACTAAGAGAGAGATTTGTGTAGTTGCTACCACAAAAGGAAATGAGGTTAATTTAGTATGATTCTAAATCACAGTCTCTTTCCCCACTTTGTGTGACCTAAAAGGATTACTCATTCATATATAAATCAAATGGACTCTTTACCATAGGGATAACAAAATGAACAATGTTGGATTTTGAAGACACCTCATTGGCTCTTTATGATCACTGCTTACTTCTCTTGTTGTTTACAAATCATCCCCAATAATTCTTTTGTTGTTGTTATTTTTGTTTTTTTTGAGGGGGAAGGCTAGTCAATTGAGGTTAAGTGACTTGCCCAAGGTCACACATGTAGTAAGTGTCAAGTATCCGAGGTCAAATTTGAAACTGAGGTCCTCTTGACTCCAGAACCGGTGCTCTATTCACTGCCCGCCCCCCCTCCAGCTGCCCACCAATAATTCTTTCTTTAATTTTGTCAGGAATTCAAATTAAGTTCAGCAGCCTATAAGTAGACTCTACCCTCTTCCTTTTTTTTTTTTTAATAATTGAGACATTTGCACATCTCTAATTCTGTGGCATTTCTTTTCAAAGCCCTTCAAAGATCATTGGCAAAGACCAACCAATGTGCCCTGGATCTGGTTGTAGTTTGTCCAAACCTGGTTATGTGAAGTCAATTGAGGCCAGCTAGGTATTCTTTTACAATGGCCAGAGCAGGCTGTTTATATACTTGGTGGAGGCCCAGGTGACATTTGAACTGCTGAAGTAGAAATAGTAGCATACAGCTTCTGCCTTGCCTTCAGAAGCCTCCAGAAAAGTAGTGCTGTATTTCACTTTCTTAAGAAATAAATTAACCAGCCAGCAAAAGGCTGTGGTATGAGATCTGGTCACTAAGTGGCGCTACACTCAAACCCTGAGCCAAGTGTTTTTCTCTCTATATATATATATCCATTGTATGTATTACCTGGGCTGTTCTCTTCTAAACTTTCAGTACTCCTACTGCTCACCCTAGAACCCTCACCTACTGATTCTTAGCCTTCATCCCCATCTAACCACCATGGGCTCAGCCAACTCATGGCCTGGGTATTGCTGACCCCAATTAGAAATTCATTTAGGGAGAAAGAAAATGAAATATCACTTTGAATTATGGAAACCTTTAAATACTTCTACTTTGTATCTGGAACATTTCCTTCAATCCAACTGACCCTCTTTCTACCTTTCCATCATGCAGTCAATCCACATTGTACTCTCACATTGAACTCAGTAAAGCAAAATCATTCTATCCCTTGTCCCAAAGCCCATTGATATGGGATCCTCTCCTTATTGGTGGAGATGAATACTCCTTTGTGAGGGGTAGGGTAGAAGTGATGAGTGGGAAAGATCTTCAGTCTTGTGCAGTCTTCTTCAGTCATTCTTCAAGCCTTTGAGCAATTTTCCTTTGGATGAACTCCAAGCTTCTTTCTGCCTTAGTTAGCTGAGTTACCTCCATCTCATTGGGAGATCCTTCACTCTCTATTGTCTGGAATATATTCTCCTATGTATACTTTCTCTGATTTCTATTTTGCTACTGATTTAGAGAAATGGGTTTCTTGGCTAAGTGCTATATGTGTCCATCACGGAACTGGTACTTGGTGGGAAAGGGATATATAAAGTATGGGTCCTTTTTCCCCCCAGTAATAGAAATGGTGATCAGAAATTAGGATGAATCTGTTTGCAACCCCTAGAGTAACAATATTTAAGGGAGCAGATAGATAGAATTCTAGTCTGGTACCACCTCTCTCTGAGGAGAATAGGCTGGCCTCTGGCCCCATCTCCTGCTTCCCACTGTGATTGGAATAAAGTCTCCCTTTAGAGAAGGGTGAGGGTAGAAAATGTCTATTCTGCCTCCCAGCCACACAAGAAGTGGTGGTACAAGACTCTACAGGATAAAGAAATAATTTTGTCTGATCATCTTAAAGCTCCCCACACAAAGTGAAACCTCCCACCATCTGGGGTTGGGGAAGTATTTGAAGAAAGAATTTTATGTCTGGAACCTTGGTGTTTAATTAGGAAGGCAAGGGTAACATACAGAGAAACATTCATTTCTCCACCTTCCTCCTTGACACTTTCATTTTCTTTGTAGTATTTGGCAGTGCCTGGTACTATGGAACTCCCTCCTAGTACTGCCCCTCCCCATTCTTGACTGGCAGTTTACATCTCCACTCCAGGTCCAGCTCGGGCTAGTCCTGAGAACATTAGATAGTGCTCAGACAGCAGCGACAGCAGCGGCACCAGTCGTAAATAGCAGTGGCTGCATGGTGCTATCCTCATCCCCATGCCTCCTTCCCTCTTGACTCTGCAGCAGCTGCAAAACTGTGGCCTGAATGGGAAAGAATGGCTGACCAACCATCTGAATGGGTTAGAATCATGAGTTAGAAGTCCTTTTCAAGGGCCAAACCAAAGAAAGGCCAAAAGAGAGAAGGGCTCACTTGCATGTCTTGTGTACAAAAATCTGGTACCCTAGGCTCTTAGTAGGCTTCGTGCCTGCACTAGCCAAGCCTACACTTGGACAAATCTCATTTTCAATGTCCTGCTGCCTCAGTTTCTCCAGTGGCAACCCTCAGGAGCCCTCTGGCTCCCACAGATATAAAAGTAGTTGCAAACCTAGATCCTGGCTGTTTTCCCAACATGGAAAATTCCTTTCTGTTGTTTTTAGCTTTCATTGTCAGCCTCAGCTCATTCTGGTTAATGGTCCTGACACTTTTTACAGTATATATACATGTTTAATTAATAATAGTATTAATTTTATACAATACATACATATTGTAATATTGCTAATACAATTTTAAAATTTATATATTAATATATACACAGAGTATATATAACATGTACATATTATATTACATATAGTATATAATATATTAAAGCATTATATACACACGTAATATTTTTTGGGTTTCTCTCATCACCTGCTTTTGTTTTCATTAGTTATATGTTACCATATATCTCATACACACACACATGTGCGTGTGCATGGTTGGTTGTTGCTCTTAGTTCTTGAAGAGTGCCAAAGTGCCATCACTATGTTTGAGTCAAGTTTCAGTGTCTGACTGTGACTGATCAGACCAGTAGGAGCTTGGAGTGCGCTACCACAGGCCTGCACAAATAGTCCATGTGTCAACATTTGGGGCGGGATCTCCAAATTTGCGCATCCTGCATTTCCTTCAAGCTGTTTCAATTCTGCTTTGCTCATAGAGCACAGCGGTCATGTGTCAGTGTCTCCTATGTCACACAATCAATTCCAAACTTAAGAGAGACCTTGAGAGTGTCCTTGTATCTCTTCTTCTGACCACCATGTGAATGCTTGCCCGGTGGGAGTTCTCTGTAAAATAGTCTTTTTGGCAAGCATATGTTTTGCATTCAAATAACGTGGCCAGCCCATCAGAGTTGTGCTCTCTGAAGCAGAGTTTGAATGCTTGGTAGTTTAGTTGGGAGTAAGGACCTTAGTGTCTGGTCCCTTATCCTGCCAGGTGATCTTCAGAATCTTCCTAAGACAAGTCAAATGTTTTCTGGCATGGCGCTGATAGACTGCCCAGGTTTCACTGGCATGCAACAATGAGGTCAGCACCGTGGCTCTTCTCTCCCATACTTTCCTTCAGAGCCTCCCAAACACTCTGGTAATGAGTGTGTCAACCTCATTATCAATGTGTACATCCCTGGAAAGTACACTACCAAGGTAAGTGAGCTTATACACACCATTCAGAACTTTTCCATTTTCTGTAATAGATGATTCCACATAAAATCATATATGTATTTATTAATGGACTTCTGATTTCACTCATCAAGGGACCATCTAATAAGGAACTTTGTTCATCAGTGCAGATCACCATTATTCCCTGGGGGCACTAAGAGGTTAAATAACTTGCCCAGGGTTAGTCAGTAGGTATCAGAGGCATAACTTAGACACAGATTTTCCCAACTATGAGACCAGCTTTCTGTTCTGTTACACCAGGCTCTCTCTGCTACTCATCTTCTATACATGTCTTTTTAAAATATACATAGCTTGATGCATTCTCTCTATATAATCTCTCTTCTCGTCTGTACTGGAATTTTTGGCTTCAGAATTGTAAAGCACTTAGTATGGTGCCTGGCACATAGTAAGCACTATGTAAAATTAATACTTTTTATTATTAATTATTATTAATTCTTGAGAGTTTCCCATCTTTCCTGGACTGGCTTTCCCACTAGAATTTTAGAGCATGTGAATGAATGAAAGAAAGAAAAATCAATTACAGAACACTAAAAATGTAACAGCCACTGAGTTACACAAATACAAAAATGACATAGTCTTTGCCTTTTAAGGAGCTTAAATTCTCACTTGGGGAAATTATGCTTATTGGGGAATGGTAGACAAAGAAGGGAATTTCTTTCTAGAGAGTCATAGAGCTAATGAATAGGACAAAAGGCAAGTCCATTGACACAATCTTTCCAGAAGCAATGGCAGAGATGACTAGGTGACAGTTTTCAGAAGTAAAAATCTTGTCAGGGGAGGGTGGGGTGAGGATAGGTTCAGGGTCAGGGCTGGAGAGGGTGGAGGACTATTTATCCCAAACTTTGCCACAAGGAAGCTGAAGTTTAGAGAGGTAAGATTATTTGCCCAAGGACCTTGACAAAGCCAGGATTTGAATCCTTGAGCTATATTTTGAGGCACTAGTCCCTCCAACCCTGGACATGTGCTTACCTTTAGTAGATGAGAGCCTTGACATAAAGACATGATTTACTGAGGAATAAGCCTCTCTGAAAGGCATTCACTGCTCCTTCTGGCAAGGTGGTAAGAGGCAGCAGGATGGGCAGTTGTCCCAGGAAGGCACCCCAAGGGGGTGGGAAGTGAAGAAGGAAAAAAAAAAGCCCATGGAAGAGTCGTCTTGTCTCTGGAAGGAATGGATTTTATGGAGTATTTTTTTTTAGCATGATAGGATTTGGAGTTTGAAGGGACCTTATAATCAACCAATAAATATTTATTAAGCACCTATCATTTGCCAAGCACTGTGCTAAGTCCTGGGGATAAAAAAAAAAAAGAACAAAAGACAGTCCCTGCTCTCAAAGAGTTTACAATCTAATGGGTCATAAACCTTGTGAATCTTATAACATTATAAATAGTCCACTTTTTCCTCCTTTATTTTAGAAATGACGCCCAGAGAGGCCAAAGGACTTCTTCAAAGTCGTTCAGGTTGTAACCATCAGGGCTTCTGACCCCAAATCTCCCTTGTATTCTTCCCATCACACCATGTTGGTTCTAGGCTGACCCCACATGGGTCCCATTGTGTTGGAAGATTCTCTGAGATCTGAGAGATAGATGTTGGGTCCTGTTCATTCATTTAATTTGAGGTCCTGCTAATTTAGGAGACTTTAAATGATACCCAGGACAAAGCAAGTTGTCCAGGAAAACCCAGGCTCTGGGAGGAAGTTGGGAGATCAGGCTATCACAAATAGAGTTCCAGCAGGTTGCTATCAGTATCAGAAGATGTCCCAGTGCTCAGGCAGAATGCCTCATCACACACAAAATTGCTGCCAAAGCCAAAAGCAGGGATATCAGGAGACAAGCACTTGGCATCAGGGTGTGTCCCAGCAGACAGTCTATGAGCAATGACAGGAGGGCAGCAATAAAGCAACAAGTGAAAAATATCAATAGCAGCACTTTTTGTCTTAATCAAGAATTAGAAACAAGATGAATGGCTATTGAGGAAAGACTAAACACATTGTGACACAGGAATATAATATGAGATTATTGTACTGAAGCAACTATATATATATATGAAGAATTTAGAAAAGTATGGGAAGACTTCTATGAATTGATGTAGAGTAAAATAAGCAGAACTGGGAAAATAATATACACTCTTTTACCTCCCCACCAACGTCAATCTTCACTCTAGCAATGCCTTCCTCCATCTTTACCATCGTCTCCTGAACCTCCATTTGAAGAGGCACCCATTCCAGCCATTCTTACTCTACTCTTATTTCAGTCCATGGATTCTTTCTGGACCTTGATCCATCCATTGCTCCCTTCTCTTTTCAGTTCCCTTTTATGTATCATCTTCCCCCATTAGAATTTAAGCTGGTTGAGGTCAAGGAATAGCTTGTTTTTTGCTTATTTTTACATTCCTAGCACTTGGTACAGTGGTCAGCACATAGGAAGCACTATCTATCTATCTATCTATCTATCTGTCTGTCTGTCTGTCTATCATCTATCTATCTATCTATCTATCTATCTATCTATCTATCTATCTATC
>NW_027185755.1:3574831-3647391 GCF_028583685.1 Petaurus breviceps papuanus | reverse complement strand
ATCTATCTATCTATCTATCTATCTATCTATCTATCTATCTATCTATCTATCTATCTATCTATCTATCTATTTCTATGACAGAATAAAACCCCAAGACCAAAGCCACTGCTATGAAACTCTCCTGACTGGTGATCTATGCCCTGTGCCTGGTGAGAGGACAGGTGGAGTTTTCAAAAGCAGGAGAAAGTAGAATCTCTCCAGTCTCTTTCAAGTTCCAAGTTGTCTTCAAGCTTTGAGTTGCTTCAGCTTCCAACTTCAAGAGAAAAGGTGGACCTGGCCAACTTCACTTCAGGCTGCTGAAGGAAAAGACTGGGAAGAAGCTGACATGAGAGGAGCTGGCAGTCTCCCTCAGGTCCCTATCTCCAGTTTGCTAGAGACTTCAGAGAACTTCCCCTTGGGTGAGATCTAGAACTAACTCTCTCTCTCTCTCTCTCTCTCTCTCTCTCTCTCTCTCTGTCTCTATCTATCTATCTCGTTAGTGTTACCTCATTACCAATGAAAGAGGTCTTTACTCTGTATTGTCTAGTATACATTCTCCTATGTATACCTTTTTTTGATTTCTGTTTTACTGCTAATTTAGATAAACAGGTTTTCTTTGATAATTGCTATGTGTTCATTGTGGAACTGGTATTTGTAGTGAAAAGGGGTTGTCTCAGATAAAGAGCTTGGGGTCCTCCTTCCCCTCCAATATGAAATAGTGACCAGAAGTTGGCTTGAATCTGAAACTCACATCCCCTAGACAAAAAATATTTAAGGGAGAGGATAGCCTCTCTCCAAGGAGAACAGTGTTGTAGTCTCTGACCACAACTTCTTGCTTCCCCTTCTGGCAGAAATTAAAGCTTCACTTTGAGAAGGGCATGGGGAGAAGACGTTAGAGATATTGATTCTGTTTCTCTTTTAGGCACATGGCACTTCCATACTACGTGTAGGGAGACAGCTCCTTTAAATATGTGGGGCTTTGCTACATATCTGTCTGTCTATCTATCTATCTATCTATCTGTCTGTCTGTCTGTCTGTCTGTCTGTCTGTCTGTCTGTCCGTCCGTCCGTCCGTCCGTCCGTCCGTCCGTCTGTCTGTCTGTCTGTCTGCCTGCCTGCCTGTCTACCTATCTACAAGGTCTATGATATAATCATAATAACTAAGCTTGTCCCTGAAAGGAAAATTTTAAAATCCACTTCTGTCTCTCCTCTACAGAGGTAGGGTCTATAGATGGGAAACATATTTAGATTTGGTTCATTGTGCTGGTTATTTTTACTGAACTGATTTCTTTCTTTTTTTATTCTTTGTTACAAGGGATGGCTCATCAGGCTGGGGAGAGAGGAGGGACATATTCTGAAGGGAAGGAGATAAAACAAAAGACAGACAGACCGATAGTTATGAAAAATGGGGAGAAGGGAGGAAAAGGAAATAGGTAATTTATGGCAGTCTGGCAGTCACCTCTAGAAGTGTTTTATTGGGTGGGTAGAACAGTGCCAGGATATCATGGGATAATAAGTGGGGACCCAGCAGGCTGGCAGTTGGTGAGAAGCATGGGAAAGGGGAGTTTGGTCCTAGCCCCCAAGCAGAGCAGGGGGTCAAGGAATGGATGCTGATGGAAGACAAAGCAGACAGTGGGAGCAAGACAGAACCACTATTACTAGGATAGGGATAGGAGGGCAGGGCAGAATTGGCAGTTGGTCAAGAGAACTGTAGGCTAATCCTGAGACCTCTCTAATCTTCCCTGGTGCAGCCTGGGGATAGGATGGGGTCAGGCTAAAGGTTTTGTAGCTGTGGGGACCAGTGGATTGCCCAGCCAAGAAGGCAGTAGACCAAATTACCAGGGGGAGGGGGGTGGAGCGGCATTTCGCTTTATGGAAACACATGTGCATCTTTTTTTTTTTTTTTGACAGAAAGAAACTCTGTCTATACAAACTGACCTCTTTTAATGGCAAGAGTGCCTGTCTTTGCGGTGCATGCAGGGGTGTACTGGAGCCATCTCTCATCCCAGAGCCGATTGTTATATTCTCAGTGAGAGCATTTATTCCTCAGAAAGAGGCAGTCACTATAAACTAGGACTTGATTTATCGTTTTTGTTGATTTCTAGCTTTAAGAAAGTGTTAATAATGCAACTAGACTTAAAAGTATGCGTGCATACATTTCCCCCCGGGCAAAGTCCGATTGTTAAACGCTGTACCTCACACCCCTGGGTCCACCTTTCCCTGTACAGTTTACCTGTGTACAGGTGCACTTCCCTTTACGCAAGCTCGGGCCTGTAGGGGGCTCGGCGTTCTTACTGCACCTCGTCCTTAGGTCTCCCACCTGAGGAGCCAGTCTGGACGTCCCCGGCGCGCCCCCCACCCCCACCCCCAGCCCCTCTCTCCAGCCCGAGCGCTGCTGCCGCCACCGCCCCCTTCCCCGGCTGGGAAGCGAAGCCTCCTCATTAACACCAGCCGCTCTCTTGAGCGAGTATTTCACACTTCTCGGCTCTCGCCCCGTCTGCTGCTGCCGTCAGCGATTGATTCCCCCCCCCCCCCCCCCATTTTTCCCCCTCCCCGTCTTCACAGGGTGACAGATGGGAAGAAGAAATAGAGAGGAAAAAAGGAGAGGTTGGCTGTCTGAGCTGATTGATGGAGCCCGAGTCAAAACTACACGTCCCAGGAAAACAGGAGGAAAACAGGGAACAGGGACAGGATCAGGGCTGGATTATCGATCTCAGGGCCTGAACCCCACCTGGGTCAACCCACCACCACCACAACCTTCCACTGTGGGGGCAAGGCAACCCCCTACTGCCAAAGGGAGCGTCAATGTGCTGCGGTGGGAAGAACCAGCATCCTTCCTTCCCTCTTCTGGGGTATTGCTCAGCTACTTCCTGCCTCGCACCCCAATTTACCAGGCATCTATGTAAAATGGGTCTAACCCTAACCCTGCACAACCTCACTCCGTGGGCAGTTGAAGATTCAGTGGGGTCCACTGAAGCACAGCTCATATGCCTTCATGTTCTGCAAAACACAAGGCCTTTCTTGATCCTCCCTCTCCCCCCCCCCCCAGTCCTTCTACGCTTCTTTAGTCTGTTTTTTTTTTCTTTTTGACTGGACCTGTTATTTCATTTCAGTGAGGAAATTCTCTCTTCTGTTGCAGACCAACATCTGCTCTGCAACTGACAATGTCAGGGAGCTGCCAGAGCTGAAATGATTTACCCTTATTTAAGCAGCCAGTATCTGTCAGAGTCAGGAATTGAAACCCAGGCTTTGGACTTAGAAGCCATCCCTCTGTCTACATATGAAACTAAGCTGCCTTTCAACTTTGTGTGTCTTTGTATGGACTTTAATATGGATTTTATGATTACATTATCTTTTCCATATTATATTCATGAGCCACTGCGGTTTGTTTGCTGAGAGCCACTAACAAAAGTCTTAAAAAATAGTTTAATCCACCCTCCTCCCTCCCCCCACCCCAACTCTGAAAGAAATGGAGGTTTAAGACCAATTACAAAGCTATACCAGCACTAACAACAATGATCAAAATTGGGCCAGGAACCCTTTGAAACCCAAATTGCCAAGTTTGTTGTTGTGACTCAAGGGCCATAATTTGGAAGAAAGCTATAATTCTAACTGGCAAAATAGACATATCACTTATGACCTTGCCCCTTGACTGTGAACTTGAAAGTTGGAATGGAAATTTTTCTTTGGAAGCTGGGGATGAGCTTCAAAATAACTTCAGTGTTAACAAGTTTATTAAAATGACAGTTGTGGCATTTCTTTTTGTCTTACCTCTCTCTGGGTTCATTCTTCCAGCTCTTCCCCTCACTCACATGTCTGGTCCCAGAGCTCTCCTCAGTGGCTTTTTGGGGCTGGGGTTTTTAAGACAATCACTCACAAGTCCTCATCCTTTGTGCTGCCCAATATTGATTGACAAAGTCACAGACATTAGCTTTTACAAAGGGATAATTGCTGAGAAGGTAAAGGATGGATGCTAGAAAACATTACCTGGGGTGGGGAGTGAGTGACTTGCTTTCCCTTTGAATGCATGAGGTTCCTAGGGAGAATGGTTTTAAGCCAAAAGGACAAAGGTAGACAGGCCAGGCCAGTGTTCTTTATAGGTCAATGTAAAGACCACAGCGGGCAAAGGAGTACCTGAAAACTCCTGAGGAACACTACATTCACATATACATTGTAGTCTTCTTAGTTGAATGGTAGATAGAATACAAGCCTGAGGTCTGTGAGAGGGGTGAAAGAACAGTGGAGAGTCAGAAATCTCTAACTCTGAAGTTAATACCTGGCTGACCACAGGCAAGTTATTTAGCTCCCTGCATCTCAGTTTTCCTCGTGTAGAAAATGAGAAAGTTGGACTAGCTGGCCTCTGGTCTAGAATCTATTATCCTATGTCTACTAGGGTAATAAATCTATTCTAGCATCTATTATCCTAGGAAGACCTGGGTTCAAATCTTGCCTTGGATATTTCACAAGAATTATCTTTATGGGCTTTGTGACACTGGCCAAATCACTAAGCTTCAGGCTTTCCTCTATAAAATGGGGACTAATAATAACAGCCCCTATCGAAAGAGGGTGTGGGGCAGATCAGATGAGATAGTGCATTTAAAGTGGTTTGTAAATGTTAAAGTCTATGTAAATTTGTAAGCAACCTCTGCCCCAGTAGGACACTTCCACCTTAGAGTCCAAGCCTTCCTTCAAAGCTCTTCTTAGAGTATCATGTCCTACATAAGATCTTTTCTTTTTTTTTTCTTTTTAAGCAATCAGGGTTAAGTAACTTGCTCAAGGTTACATGGCCAGTTATTTCTGGGCGTGGTGCTAAGTATCTGAGCCCAGATTTGATCCCCAGGTCATCCCCACACTGGAGCCGGTGCTCTCACTCACTGTGCTACCTGGCCGCCCCCACATAAGATCTTTTCTGATGCCTTCTTTCATTTAATTTTTTATCCTGTATATAATTTGTTTGTATCTATATGTTTTCTTGTTGTCTCTCCCCCCCCCCCCCAATTAGACTGTAAATTCCTTGAGGGCAGGGTCTTTTTTTCTCCTTTTGTGTCCCGGCACTTAACATAATGCCTGGCACATAGTAGGCACTTAAACGTTTATTGACTGAATGCCTCAGTTACTAGTAATGCCTTCCCCCCTCTGAAATTACTTTTTGCTTACTTATATGTGTGCATACCCCTCCCCTCCAATCCCACCCAAGAAACAGAATGCAAACTCTTGAAGGCAGGGATTATTTTGGATTGAGACTAGACTCAGAAGCCAGAAAGACCTGAGTTAAAAAATTACCTCTGATCCATGCTAGCTGTGGGAAATCTGGTGACTTCTTAGCACCCTGGACAGTAATATTTATATAGTACTTACTATATGCCAGACACTGTGCTAAGTGCTTTGCAATTATCTCATTTGATTCTTACAACCATGGGAGGTAGGTGCTATTGTTACCCACATTTTACAGCTGATAAAACTGAGGCAGGAGTTAGATGACTTGCCCAGGGTCACACATTTAGTCTGTGTCCAGGATTGGGTTTGAACTCAGATCTTCCTGGTGTTCTGAGTCACCTAAGGTTATAAATTGCAACTATTTAAGACTATATATTGTTTTTTTTTTTTAAAGAGCTAACCTGCATTAATAGAGGGAATTCCCTAAACTAATGAAATCATTGGTTCATTCTTCATCAGCTATTCCTTCCTTTGGTGGCACATAATAGGCATTCTGTAAAGGCTTATTGACTGACCCTCACCACCCCCATACCCACACGCATGAATTTTAGGTCACAGAATTTCGTGCTGGAAAGGGGGCTTTCAGGATACCACAGTGTAACCCTCTTATTTTATCAAAAAAGAAAAGTGATCTGCCCCAGGTTACGGAACCAAATAGCAGAGGACCAGGTCAGATCTTCTGACTCCCTCACACTGCTCTGTTCTGCCTGCCTGCCTCAAAGGAAGTTCTATTTCTGTACAAGACCTAGCTCCTCCCTACCTCACCTAAAGCTTTGCCCATGGCTCAAGTGTGGGTGGGCCCAGGGATCCTAAATGCCTCTCTGGGTCAATGAGTAGTATTGTTTAGGCCTCTTCCTCCAGGCCCCCTGACTTTGTAGGGCTTGTCCACTTTGGTTCTAGGGATTCTCCAGCTTGCTTCTTCCTCTCCTCCTCTAGGAACTCTGCTCAGGGCAGCCAGCACCTTGCAGGAAGAACTAATAACCCTCTGGCAGTCCAGGCATGACCTGGCCTACCCAATAAGCCATGAAATCTGGCCAGGTGCTTGAACTGTGCTTATACTGCCGGTGTGGTTCCCAGGGATTTACCTGGGTATGCAGCCTATAGGCTGGCTCTGGGGATGCTGAAGTGCAAGGCCAGGAACCTCAGGGGTAAGGAAGGGTGGGTCACAGCATTAGACAGAGGCCCAGAGGGTTATTTTGTCAGACAACCAGGGGAGGACAGACTGCCTGTCACTGACCCAATTAGAAACTTACAGCACCTCCTGGCCTACACTAACCCAGATATCTGACAAGAATTTGGGGGCATGAAGGCAGAGGATGAGAGCAGAGATGTTAGATAGAAGCTTATGCCCAATGGAGTTTTCTTGCCGCAAATTCAGACACACAGACAGCTTAGTTTAGTACAGAGTGTGCTATATTTCAAGGCAGGAGAGACATGGTTTTGAATATTGTCTTTGATAGTGGATCCATGATTATCATTTAACTTCTCTGGTACAGTAGATACAACATTGGGCCTAGAGTCAGGAGACGAATCTAAATATAGCCTCAAACACTTACTGTGTGACCTTGGGCAAGTCATTCACTCTTTCTGTTTCCTCAACTGTAAAATGGGGATAATAAAACCTACCTTCCAGGATTGTGAGGATCAAATGAGATACACAAATCACTTAGAACACTTATTAGGTTCTTAATAAATGCTTGTTTGGGGGCGGCTAGGTTTCGCAGTGAGTAAAGCGCCTGCCCCGGAGTCAGGAGGACCTGAGTTCGGTTCCGGCCTCAGACACTTAATACCCACACAAAAAAACTAGCCATGTAACCTTGGGCAAGTTACTTAACCCCAATTGCCCTCCAAAAGGCAAAAAAATAAATAAATGCTTGTTTTCTTTCTTGTATGTAAAATAAGTCACTATACTTTATTAAAAAAATAACATGAACTACATATGCAAATACCAGCTAGTATAATTAGTATCAACTTGTTAATTGCCTACATATGCCTATTATACTTTTGTTTGTGGATGACATCAGGCTAATGGTATCAAGGTCTCAGAATACTTCAAAATCTCCTCTATAAGCTCAACAACCACTCACTGGAGAACAACCTAACAATCCACAAGGGGAACACCAAATGGATAAAGGCAGTGATAGTTGGTCAATCCATCCATTGAGTTGGGCCAACACATACATGCAGTACCAACTTATAAAAGGTGAGGCCCAGAACTGAAAAGGAGCTGGAACGGGAGTGTTTGGGAAATTGCACAGTACTCCTTCAATGATTCTTAATTTCTCCTTGAAATGAACACCCCACCCCTTAAAAAAAATCAGTATTCTTTTGGTGAGGCCTCATGGCTGGGAAACCAAATGTAATTCCTGGACCATCAAAAGGGAAACAGCAAGATGTAAAGTGAATTTACAGAATATTAGGAAGAATGTGATTTGGGCCCAGAATATAGTGTAAAATGTTGTCATCCAAGAAATGCATAATCAGAAAAAATGGTGGGCTGGTCCCTTAACAAGAACAAGTGAAAATGGGTGGATAGTCTGAGGGCTACACGTGTACACACTGACAGGTCAAGAATGAAAAAAAAAGTATATACTATGCGCTAGGCATCCTGGGAGCTTTGCCTTCAGTAAGGATCTGATGAAATGAACAAATAAAGCATTTGTTTAACACTAGGACCAAAGCACTATGCTGAGTGCCAGGGACAAAGTCAGAAAAGATAGTTTCTTCTCTCAAGTTCACATTGTTGCCTGGTCCCTTCCTAACCCTTCCTCTAAAAGCAAGCACTCAACCAAGTTCTGAAGAAGAGGTGATTCTCAAAGTGAGTCCTTCCCATTTGTGGAGGTGGGGTGATTTTACACTCACCATGCTTGAATAACCACTTCCTAATTCATCTTTATTGAAGATGCTCTGACATGACTTGTCCCTCCCCAACAACCCCTTGACCAGACCCTACCCTACCTCCTCCACTATTTACTATCCTTTTGGCAAAAGATATTAACAAACAGTCTCTAAAAGAACAACTATTAACAACCAGGCGAAGGAGGACTACAAATTACTATGAGAAATGTAAATTGAAATGTTCCTGAGGTTGTGGCTCTCACCCAGAAAACCGGCAAAGATGATAAAAAGATGGGAAGCCAATGTGGGAGGGGTTGCAGAACAGGTGCACTAATACTTTTTTTGGTGGCGCTTCAAATCCGTCCAACCATTAGGGAAAACTATTTGGAACTACACTAAGAAGATAACTACAACATTCAGAATAAAAATCCCACTCCTTGGCATTGTATTTCAAGATCAAAGATAGGATAAAGCTAATACACATCAAAATATTTATAGCAGCACTGTTTACAATAGAAAAGAACTGGAAACAAAGTAGACAGTCATCAATTAGGGAATTGCAAAATAAATTGTGGAACATTTGTGTAATGTCCAACTGCACCACAAGAAACAATATGAAAAATAACAGAGAAGCAAGCGAAGATGTGTGCTATTCTCTGCCTCTTATTCACTCCAGATTCCAGAACATAAGGGATTGTAGTGGATTTAAGCAAGGTCCCTTCTAATAAATTCTTAGGTAGGCCCTTTCTCTCTGGGACTCGGCTTTAATATCTATAAATGTGGGTATTAGATGAGATGATCTCTGATGCCTCTTTCAGCAATAAATCTAAGGTTGGTTGGTTTCTGTTATCCCACTTAGGAGTATCTGTTTGGTTTTTGTATTCCTTTGTGATAGGATCCCCAGACACTAGCAAGAGAAGAGCAAGAATTAGGATCAGTCGCTAATACCTTCTGCAAGAAATGCTCTCTTGATTAGCTCCACCCAACCTTATTTTTTTTTCCCTAGAGGTTATAAAACTTGGCAGCCATTCTCCCTTGGCCTGTGGGGGATGTCCCCAATTCCCCACCAGCAGTGCTACCACTACCACATAAGAGTGGAATCTACTCAAAGATAGGCTCTATTATCCTCAGACCAAAAGCTCTTAAACACCAACTAAACCAGGGTGCCCAGAGATCTCCAGAACAGCAATTGGGGTATCAGGACAAGAAAAATGCAGAACAGAGAAGAAAGGAATGGCCTTCAGCATTACCTGGGGGCAAACCAAGGTCTAAACTACTGAGGTAGAGGCTAGTCCAGCCTGCTTGGGGTGCTGTGTGCACATGTGCTCTCCCTGATACTGGATAAACCCTAGAGAAGACAGGTATATGAACACCTTGTTCATGCCCACTCTTAGGAGAAAGCCTACTAGGCAAAGTAATCTGAACTACTTTATTCATGAACAGATGTCTGGCGGTTGACCTGGAAAGTGTGGATGGATGTCAGTTCAGAAGGTATGAAATAGACTCTGACTCAGGTGGACATGCCCAGGGGTCCAGCCCTACAATGAGGAGGAAGGATGGCCTGGGAAGTAAACCAGGATGAGGAAGGGAAAGTCTGGGTATGGCCTTTCAGGAGATAAATATGTAGGGAGTGGTGGGTGGGCAGAGGGTATAGGTCTTGCTAAGTTCCAGATATTCAGGAATCTGGGTAGCAAAAGGAGATGAGAGTCCAAGGTGGGTCCAGGTTGGCTCTAGATACCCAGGAACGTCGAAGGGCCCAAGGTCCCAGACGCAGATGTCCAAGCAGAGACTGAATGAGCACTACGTGAACATGTGGGGCAGGGGAATCCTTGGGTGGACAGGTCAGGACTAGGTGTCCAGACGGCACATCGGGCTGTTGTACACCATCTGCAAGTTCACTTTGTGTCCCACCAATTCTCGGATGTTGCTGATGCCATACTTGATCATAGTGGGTCTAGGGGAGAAGAGAAGAGGGTTAGGGATTAATGGACCCATTGTGATTCTGAGTCACAGACACCCACACATATACATGCACAGAACTTCTCTCAGTCCCTCATAATCACACTCGGTCTCACTTTGGTCACACCAGCCCTACAACCATAAATCTTCAGTCACACAATTGTAGCTCCCATTTACAGAATCTGTAGTTTCTCAATCACACACTTACCTCTCCAGGGAAAGTCCCCAGGCAATGACAGACACGCCCTCAGGCAGCCCCATGGGCAGCAGCATCTCTGGCCTGAAGACCCCCGAGTTCCCCACTTCCACCCACTTCTTCAGACCTGGGGAGAACAGAAGGTGAAGTTCCAGTGAGAAAGCCTCTCTCCTTCCCACCCCCCAAGGAATCCCCAACACCTAGAAAACTCCAGGGAATTTAATGGCTCCCATCATCCTCACAGGCTGCCCAGCACTTGAGGCCTACAAGATGCTTTCTTGAACACACAGACTCCCTAGGTCTGGACTATCTTAGAGGTATGGTGAGTACTTGTGCTTCCCACTCTCTCCACCTTCCCTGCCCCCAGCCTCACCCAGCACATGTGTGGGGAAAGCCCTGTGCCAGTTCCTGCCCATCTGTCTGTCTCTGCTCCCAGAGACATGTCTATCTTTTCTCTTGTCTCTTGCTAGTCCTGTTCTTCCCCTCATGACTCCCCCTCCAAATCTGCTTACCTTGATGGTAGCTGAAGATCTCCATGCTGGGCTCAGTGTAGGGGTTGTAGGCTGGCTTGAAGCGCAAGTTCATGAGGCCTGGGGAGCAGAAGAATGGGAAAGGATGTGCTAACTAGCCTTGCAGCCCCTCCCCAAAAGACTGGTCTTTGTGGAAGGGGACTCTCTGTTGCTGCCTATGCCATATTCCCTTCCACCCTACTGGGAATGCCTCCTACCAAGTTTAGTGAAGAACTCTTTGAGGATGCCCATAAGGTGGCCCAGGGTGAGGCCATAGTCGGCTACTACACCCTCAATCTGGTGGAACTCAGCCAGGTGGGTGGCATCCAACGTCTCATTACGGAAAACCCGGTCAATGGAGAAGTACTTGGCTGGGGAGAAGGGCTTCTATAAAGACAGGAGGAAGATTAGACTGATGAATGGATGGGAGTAGCACTTAAGAAACCAGATGGATAGACAGGGAAGGGAACTGGTCAAGACACAGGGACAGAGAGATAGAGAGACAGAAAAAAGAGGGTCAGAGAGACCAGCCACAGGAAAAGACTGTACTGGGCACATAAACGAGATGCATTTATAACTTTGGCAAGGATTATTTCATACATTCTGTTCCTGCTGTGCTTTTATTCAAATGGTCAATTTGGCTCCTGAGGGAAACTCTATCCAGGCATTCCCTCTGGACTCCTGATTCTGACTGACCAGGCCTGGGCAGTCCACAAGCACAGCAGGAACAATGCCAATTACAGGGTAAGGTGGTAGTGGACTTTAACATGACCAGCTGGGTGTTGCTACAGTTTCTCTAAAACAGGCCACTGAAGACATTCTACCAGTGATCACCGGTTTGTTGGCTTTTGCGGCAGCTGGCCTTGAGACCTAACTGAGATGAAGTCAACTGTCTCTAGGGATGGGAAGCTGGTGTCCCAAGAAACCACTGGCCTGGAGATGAGAGCAGTCACCTCATACAGATGTTATAAGCAATATATCCTTAACGTATTGATGACTTTCCAATGGCATCTGATCCGATATCTGTTCTGTGAGTGAGTGTGTGTGCGCACGCACGTGTACCTGCATCTGTGCATACTCCCAACATGTCCATACATACACACGAATGGGCTCAATTTTGAATTTTTTGAGTCCAAAAAAATGCTGCTTGGACTTAAAATCAAGTTCACTGGTTACTTTCTATACCAGAAACCTAAGAATCGATGAACTGAGACAAAGAGAGTTAAAGAGAAGTGAGCTAACATGGGGAATGGGGTAACCCTGCATACCTGCTGGGCAAGGTGATAGAGTGCCCGGGCACTGGCAGCTGTAGTATGTGTGCGTAGGAGATTTTTCTTGGCCTCCTCCAGCTTCCAGTCATATTTGTATCTGAGGAAAAATTAAAATGAGAGGTGTACCTATTCTTCCTCTGTCTACCCCCCTCTGCAATTTCCACACCATTTGAGCTCTCACCCCTGAGAGCCGTAGCCACCCTGAGAGTGAGTTCGCTTCACACGCTCCAGATAATCCATGGGAAAATCCAGGGCTTCTGCTGGGTCTAGGGGAGAGAGAGATAGCACGAAATAACAAAGAGGCCAGAAGGAGGCTGTAGGAGGAGGAAATGATAATGACAACCACACCTGCCACACAGGGCTGTAAGGTACACAAAGCACTTCATATGTAAGATCTGAATATTATCTCTATTTTATAGACAGCGGAACCAAGGCTCAGAAAGGTTAGTGACTTGTCAGCCAAACAGTGAGTGTCAGAGACAGGGCCGGAGCCCAGGTTTTCTGGAGTCCAACCCTAGCTCTAAGCCATGCTGCTTCTCAGAGGGAAGCTAGAAGGTCCAGGGAAGGAAAAGAAAGGTGCCTGCTGGAGAGAATTCCATAAACGGGCCTGAAAGGTGACAATCAAAGGCTGGAGGCAGGATAAAGAGAGGGTCTGGAGAGTGCTGCCCAGAAAGTCAAGGACTGACCCTTGAGGAAGAAGGTATCATGCTGGTCTCGAGCTGGGTGCTGCTGGGGCTGGAAGAGGGCATCAAAGTTCCAGAAGGAGCTCTCGATGAAGTTGTCAGTTGGCATTTCTGTGAAGCTAGAAGGAGGTACAAGAGTTATCCATGATCCCTGTTAAACTTCATCCCCATAACCCACTAGAAAGATCCGAGATCTCCCCCTTCCCGGACTCACCCCATCTCCAGGAAGATCTGCCGGAACTGTGTGCGAACTTTCATTAGTGGGTGCAGGTGACCACCCTCTGGTAAGACGCCCTTCGATGAGAAATTGTATGCTTTAAATTTCACATCCCGCCAGGAGCCACTGGAAGCAAAAGAACAGTTGACTATGGGTCTGATTTCCACTGGTAGCATGGCCACTCCCTAGCCCAAAGCACATACCTGGAGATCATCTCAGGGCTGAGTTCAGCCTCCTGCTTGGAGATGCTGGTGCTAAAGGCACTCCCTTTGCTCACCCAGTAGGTCTTCAGGGTCCTGAAGCCAGAGAAGGGATGATTTGGTGATATGACCTGGTTAACACAAAGAGCTGCCCCCTGGTGGGGAAACTGAATGCCAGTTACATGTAAATATGGGGAGGGCATGAGAAGAGAGCTAAGCCAAGGAGACAATTTCAGACAGGAATACAGCTGCTGAACAGGGAGATGGGGATAGGGGAAATAGTCACGAAGGACAGCTGAGGGAGTGCTCACACTTCAGACAGTAGCTTCCTCTTCTTCAGCTCATTCTTCTCCTTTTCGCTCAGTCGCTCGGCTTCTCCATGCTGCACCAGCTGCAGTTTTGCCCGCACCAAGTCCTCCACACTGTCTACCTATGCCAGTGTATTATAGTATGTTTGGGGGCATATTCATCTACTAGATAGCAAACTCTATAAGAACAGGGACCATGTCTTATCTAAGCTTGGTATCACCTCAGATGCCCAGCACAGGGCTCAGCACACAGTAGGCACTTTACATTTGTTAAATGAGGCAGCAAGGGCTCCAAGGAAAGTTAGGGGGCAGAAAAAAATAGGGAAGGAGGAACCACAGCAGGATAGAAAGAAGCCCTGATCTCCAGAGAGGCAGAGTTCATAGAGAACCTAGTTCCTATCCTACCCAAACCACAAGGGGCAAGTCAGAGCAGGCTCATCCTTTGCCTTATCCCCAACCCCACCAAGAGAGGAAAGCGTCATACCTCCCTCACCATCCCAGTTATGTTTCTTTTTTTCACCTCCTTCCCACACAGGAAAAAACACCCAGTTTTTTTCACCTCCTTCCTACACAAAAAGACATGTCTCCCCTTCCCACAGGAAGACATATAACCCACCTCGCTCCCCAGAACCATTAGGAATCCAGCCCCACTTACAGCACGGAACACCCGGGGCCCACCAGGTGCATTTTTGTCTACACGGATCCACTTGTTGGACATAGCCTTGCTGAAGCCCACCTTCCCACTAGGCAATTTCTGGGAGAAGACAGAATGATATGATATTCTATAAGTTTTTATTAAGGGACTATAATGAGTAAAGCACTATACTACATGCCAGGGAGTACAAGGATGAAAAGGATCCCTCCCTTCACTAAGCTTACATTGAGATCTAGTATGTAATCTTAGATCTTAGTCTGAGCTAAGGCATAACAATAGTATGGGAAAAGAGATCCGTGGGATCACAGGGGCTCCTATGGTGGCTCAGAGGTGCCTTCAATTCCCCCAGAATGGAGAAGTCAGCTTTCATTCTCCAGCATACAATGGGCAACCACATCTTGCTGCTCCTCCCTGTAAGATATGTCTTGAATTCAGAGAATCACAAATCTAGAGCGAACCTTAGCAAGGATCAAACCCAACCCTTTCATTTTGCAGGTGAGGAAACTAAGCACTAAAAAGGTGCGGTAAGCAAAGGTCACATAGCTATGTCTGCAGGGTCCAGGTCCAGCACTCTAACCAGTCTACTTCCCCTCACTCATAATGGCAGATGCCCAGCTGAGACCCTGGCTACCTTGGCTAGGACCACTGTCATAGCTTCCGGCTGATCTCAAGGCCTTGAGTCTCCTTCCCTCTCCCTTTTCTTCACCCAACCCCCCAAATCATCTTCCAAAATAATCATATCATATTTCTTCTCCAAAGTTATTAGGGAGTCCCTAAAACCACCAGGACAAAACACTAACCATGTAAGCGCCTAACATTTAAGGGTCTTCAAGATCTGGCTACAATGTATCTTTCCAGTACTATAGAATTACTTTGGTTTGAGCATTAAACAATCTAGCCAAGCTCTATTACTATTTCTGAACTTACTTAACTATCTCTCCCTCATTACATTGTTACTTAGTGTTCAATCCCTTCTCAAATTTTCCTAGAACATTATGTTTGGATCCATTAGGCTGTGAGCTCCTTGAGGTCAGGGACTGCCTTTTGCCTCTTTTTGCATGCCCAATACTTATTGCAGTACCTGGCAGATAAGTGCTTAATAACTGTTTACTAATCGATGAATTTCTCCTTTGCTTCCATCACACACTGTACCCCTTATTATGTGTGTGTGCACATGTTCATCTCCCATCCTTTACTCCCCTATGATAACTTTTTGAGAGTAGGAACTATATCTTTTAATCATTATAACGGTCCTTAACTTATTATTTCCAGATTAGACAATGAATGAATATCTACTAAACCAAAGCAACACCAAAAACGAGCCTCCCCTAGGCCCTCTGAGTCAGTTAGTACCATGAGTTCACTCTGCACCAGACCCTCAGGAGGGAGGCTGTGGAAAACTCTGGCCTCATGGCTGCCATCCTGGGCCGTCTCTTGGCCCTCAGGTGTAAGCTCCCATCGTTGGGTAGAACGGAGTTCTGCTTCAATGACCTAGGCCCAGAAAAGAATATGGTTGTCAGGTCCAAGTCTTCCTCCTTAGGCCTATTTCCCCACTCTTTGCATTCATATTCTATCCCAGATCACCTCTTCCCACCCCATTTCCAGGACATAATTACTACTCTCTGTGACCCACCCCCCCATCTCCTCCTTTCCTATGCCTAAATGACCCTTGATCCCATCCCCATTCCTAGTCTCCCATTCCTGAGAGGTGATTCCCTCCTATACACATTTCTACAATCAGACACAGCTCCTCCCAGCCCCATCCCTGGCCCTCCATGCCCAGGCGGCCCCTCCTCCAGCCCCATCCCTGCCCTCTACCCCCAGGACGCGACCCTCCACCTCCAGGATGCGGCTGCTCCTCCTGCCTGGTCCCAGTCCCCTCGGTCCGCCACCTGGCCGCCCTCCAGCCCCACATGGGGCGGCCTCGTTCGTCCTGCCGGCCCCTGCCCAGTTGCATCAGCCGGCTCTAGTTCGCAGACCACCTTACCTCCCCTAGCGCCTGCAGGCTTTTGATGGCGCCCACCACGACCTGGTGCTCCAGGTCCAGCGCGCTCGCCAGCTCCAGGCTGTCCAAGCCTCCATCGCCGCCCTCCAGCCGCTGTAAGAGCAACTGAGCAACCGGCCCGTCAGCCATATCTGCGAAGTGAATATGGGAAGAGACACCCCGGAACCGGAAGCGCCGCCGCCCGGAAGAACGGGGCCCGCCACCTTCAGTGTGGCCAAACGGCTGTGTTCGGCGCGGGACGCCATCTTGGGTGAGTCAGATGTACCAACTCTGGGCCGGGAGGAAGAAGGGTAGGGTCAGTTAAGCCCGAGTGGAAGACAGGCTGAGAGGGGAAGGGCAGCCCTTCCTCGTTGGGTCTTTTGTGCCATGGCCCCTAGCACCGACTTCCTGGGCTGTGCTAAACCCCACGTCCCAAGCCCCGTCTTCGCCCCGCGGCCTGCCAAAGCCCACATTGACCTCTGATCCTGGACCTCCACCTGGTAGTTAAACGGGTCCAAGATATAGGAACCAGCCCCTCTGGGCCATGTGGGCGTGGAGGGAGCCGGCCCTGGACTGCAAGGGGGCCCCACACCCAGACCCTGTTCACAGTAGGCAGGCAGAGAGCCTCAAGGCCAGTACCTGGCGAGAGCCCAGCCTGTGCAAGCCCCTGGGGCAGCAGCAGGTGCCCCACAGAAACCATCCAGGACCCCCGAGCAGAGAGACCACCAGTCTCCATTCCTGCCTAGCGTGGGGGCAGGGTTGGAGGCGGGACAACTGGCTGCCTATCCTGACTCCCAGCTCGTGACATCTGAATGCCTTGGGGCCCCCAGGTTCTCCCCTCCCTTCAATGAAATAATTCCTTTTCTACCCTTGTCACAGAGTCCTTGTGCACTACAGAAATGAGGGTTGTTTCCATTAAAGTTGTCTGGATTCTGATACTTTGAGGGCTTTTAGTTATTACAGACCATTCTTGCTTTAGGTATATTCACATTGGAGATTTGACTTTAGTAAGGAATTTTGAAAGAAATTTTAATGAGGATCTGTCTGAGCTGCTAGCTGCAAAGACTGAAGAAGAAGAAAGGGAAGCTTTGGAACCTGGGGTTGAACCAAAAAGATTTTCCATGAAACAATTTACAGAAGCATTTCATCATTTGAGTGATTTTTTTTTCTTGTATTGAAAAGATGGATCCAACTACTTCTAGATTTTTAAAAGTTCAAAGACTAATTGAGGATAATATTGCTTGCTATCTTCAGATATATGAGGGGGGGGAAAGAGAGCCACTGTCCAAACATCTCTTTATAGTTTCATTAAAAAAAGTTGTTCAGACAGCCCTCAGTAATAAAGGCTAGGTGCAATGGGTGGGAAAGGGGCAATATACTGCACACCTGGTTTTGGTTTGATTGGTTTGGTTTTGGTTAACTTGACTATATAGTACTTTATCATTAATTTTACCTTTCATTTTATAATTCTGTTTATCATGCTACAATATTTAATATATCTGCATTTTAGTTTATTTTATTATATGTAAAGGCATTGTTTTGTGTATACCTTAGATGTAGGGGCAAATTGGCATTATGTAAAAATCAATTTATATAGAGGTCTGTCAAAGAGTCCACTTAACCTAAAGCAAGAACTGCCTGTACTGGCCACCTTCTGTATGCCTGACCCTGTGTTTGATGCTTGGTGGGTCAAGGGAAGGAGAGAATTATGACTGTTAAGACATTTTGTAATTTCTAAAATATTTTCCCACTAAGATCATAGAGCTAGAACTGGAAGGAACCTCAGAGGCCATGGAATCCAACCCTCCTGTTTTATAGGTGAGAAACTAAGGTCCTTGTAATTTCACTTAAAAATCATAGTAGTAATGGGTTGGTAGGGTTCAAAGATTATTTGTGGTCAGTGCCTTGAACATTGTAAGCATTTGTATAATGTTTGTTGAATTGAATTTGATGGATGGGGAAGTAGTCCCAGAGAGAAAGGAGCCAATTAACAAGGTCACACAGCAGAGCTAAGACTAGAACTGAGTTTTGCTCATGCTCAAACTGGGGTCTCTTTATTATAAACACACCCTTCCCATTTATCCCCCATATTGTTAGGGAGACAGGACCTATACTCATAGAGAGTTAACAAGTCTACCTAGTCCTCATTATCTTAATATTTATAATAATGACAACTTACTATTCTGTAGTACTTTAAGTCTACAAAGCACTTTTCTTAGAAAAATCCTGGGATGTAGTCTGTGGAGTTATTCATCATCTGGAAGAGGAATGCTCAGTTATGACCAATGAGGAAATAGAGGCCCAGATTCTTCTGACAACACTGCCTTTGGGTGGGGTTTGAGTCTCTGGGAAGGTCTAAGGAAGATTTCTCCTACCTCTTGCTTTGAAAACTCCACCAGGGCCTTCTAGGTCTTTGGATTCTGCCTTTTGACTGAGTCCAAGTTTTATAGAAAAAATCCTTTTATTAAAGGGATTTGTTCTGTGAAGTTTGGATTCAGTCAAAGGGCTGAATTTGAGGACCTAGAGGGTCACATGTGACCTTGAGATGGAAGGTTCCCCACCCTTGCTCCAGACTCATCCTTTCACACCTATCCTGCAGAACCTGCTGGTTGTGTTGGAATACAGTTTGAATGAAGAGGCCCTGGGGCCATCCCTCCCCCATCCTAGTGACCTTTTTTTTCCGTTTTATCTAAGAGATTCTGCCACTCACTAGTCCAAACTTCTCTTTTCTCTTTTTCTTATCTTTAAGAACTCCCTTCTGTTCTCCTTACCTAGTCCTGGTAAGGAGCTGACTCTTGGACTTACCTGACCACCTGCTCTCTCTTGTCCCACAGCCACTCTTCCTCTTGCACTAATGAGGTTTTTTCCCAAGTTGTTCCCACTCTTGTAATTTACCGTAAATTAATGTAATTTATCCTGGCACAACCCCTTAATGCTGAGTGTGAATTTCTCCACCAAACCCTGAAGCTTCCAACCCCAGGCTAAATTCTCAAAGGCAGCATGTTGCAGTAGAATG
Source organism: Petaurus breviceps papuanus (assembly GCF_028583685.1). Classification (NCBI taxonomy): domain Eukaryota; kingdom Metazoa; phylum Chordata; class Mammalia; order Diprotodontia; family Petauridae; genus Petaurus; species Petaurus breviceps. Next base: position 3,628,360 of record NW_027185755.1, on the reverse strand, counting down.
TCGAATTTGGATTCAGAAGACCTAGTTAGACACAAATCCTGGACCCATTACCTGTCACCCTTAGTTTCTTCATTTATAAAATGGGTAAATTGGACTAAGGTGACTTCCAGTATTAAATCCTAATAAGACTGAACTACCTTACAGAATGCTTTTACCCAGGACATCACACCCTGTCACTGTCTGAGGATGAGCTCAGAAGTCTGATTGCCAGCCTTAGGTTCTGACAAACTTTTAAGAGACATCTGCCTTAGAGGAACAGGTATGTCTGGCACTGGGCCTCTTTTCTTCTTCCTGTTTACTGGATATAGGGATTGTTTTATTCTGCCTGTTTCCCCAGTGCCTACCAAACAGTAGACAATAAATATTGATTGGTTGATTCTTGAGGGCTCAGCCCAGAACTTGAGGAAAGGAATTATAGCTGTTGCCAGAAGGGGTCCCTCATGGAAGCTAAGTCTTCTTCATTCCCCTCCCAGACCTTATCTTACCAACAGTCTGCCTCTTTTTCCTTTTCTGGCTCCCCAGCCCCCCACTCAACCAGGCCAAGCCGTTTGGGTTACAAAACCATAGCAGTTTGTGGAAGACCACAGTGCCCATTTGCCCCTATCCCCCCAACTACAAAGGCTTCTTGCATAATGGTAGAGGAGCCACACGGAGTGTGAAGGTAGAAAAGGATCCCTTGGTCAGCTCTGCTGGCAGGCTTCTGAAGGTATCTAAAGAAGGAGCCAAGATGTAAAAGTATGACATCAAAACTTGGGGGGGGGGCCCTTCAAATTGCAATTAGATGATCACTAGTCAAAAATATTGTCTGGAGTATTCTTGTTCAAATATGGATTGAATTAGGGCACCTCTGAACTCTAATCCTATTCTAGGAGTTGGGTGAGAGCAACTAATCCAAACCTTCATTTTACACATGAGGAAATTAAGCCCCAAAGAGGGTAGGGAGTTGCCCAAGGTCACAAGGTTCTAAGTACACCTGGGACAGAACTAGCATGGTCATAGAGTCAGGAATTTCCCAACCCAGACAACTTGTGTTTCAGTTTCACCTTGTTACTTTCTATATGGTGGTCTCCAAACAAGCACTTTACTTTCTGTAGCTGTTTCCTAATATGGAAAATGGGTTTCCTTCCATTTGAACTGAGGTCATCTGACTCTAAAACCGAAATTCTATGCACTCAACTAAGTTTTGCCCTGTCCTGCCACAGTCACATAAAACAATCACTCCTCACACTCTCCCCGAGAATCTCCCAGAATCAACCTTCAGACTGAGAGTCTGGTATAAGTCCTAGTTAAGCCAGAGTCTGAAAGCTAAATAACAGTCACACAGCTGGGGCTTAGCTGAGCAGCACCCACGTGGTCACTTATGGTGGTACTGCCCCTTTGTCCACCTAGGATCTGACCTGGCACTATTCACGCTTGTGGGTGGATGGAGCCTTTGGAGCTTGCAGGAAGGCTGGGGATAGTGCCGGTGGCTAGGCATGGGAACCTCCCAGGCCTCATGTAGATGCTGCTAAGGGGAAGGTCCCCTGGGAAGGTACTGCGGGCCAGAAGGACCCCACTGCGGGGGTCTGGCAATAGGAGGGCCCCTTTCCTGAGCTTGAAGGATTCCAGGAGACTCCGGAGAGGGGCCTGGGGAGGGAGTGGGGGGCGGGAGTTGTCCACTTCTCTTCGGCCCACCCCACCTTGACCTTTAAGAAACGGCAAATAAGGAGGGTAAACTGGAGACGGCAGATTGGGGGGGAAAGGATGGAAGAGTCGGACCAGCTTGTCACGTGACTCAAACCGGCTCTTGCTTCCCTCCCCCTTCCAGAAGAGCTGTAGGCGTCCCCCACAACGCGTGGTCGTTCTTCATTGGTTAGTGGCTGCGGCCAATAGAAAGCGGCCATCTGGGAACCCAGCGTTCCGAGGTGCAGCCTAAAGTGCTGCGCCGGCTCGGGGCCAATCGGGAGGGGCCTTGCGGGTCCCGGAGCCAATGGGCAGGTTTAGGGGGCGGGCCCACGGGCCGGGCGGCGTTGGTTTGAGGGGGGCTGGGTATAAAGGCGGTCGGTGGTCGGCGGCGGCTGTCCCTACTGCAGAGCCAGAGTGCTGCTGTTGCCTGCGGATCCTGTGTCCGGACCGGATCCCCGCCGCCCCTACCTGACCCTTCCTGTCATGCTGCCGCTCTTGCTGCTGGGCCTGCTAGGCCTGGCCCAGGCCGCCGGGCCCGTGGTCTATTTCAAGGAGCAGTTCCTCGACGGAGGTAAACGAGGGGCGCCCGGGCCTGCGGCCCCGCCCGGTCCGGGGCGCCCGGGCCCTCCCGAGCGCCTCGCCCTCACTGCCCGGCTCTGCTCGCCTCCGTGGGGCTTCCTGGCTGGAGTGCCTTCCGCCGGGTGGGGGGACGTTGGAGGGGCCGCGCGCACCAGCGCCTGCTGCTGTCACGGTGGGGGGGAGGGAGGGGAGGGGAGGGGACAGGAGAGGAAAGGAGAGGAGGGGGTCTTGCCGCGGCCGCTCTTGTCTTCCCAGCAGCATGGGAGGCGCTGCGGCCGCCGGAGTCCGCTCCCCTAGGGACTGCGCTGCATCCCCGCCCCTCTCCAGTGTGGTGGCTACAGCCCTCCCCAGGGGCCCATCTTCCTCCATTAACCCTGAGGGTGGCCAACATTGGGTCCCCTGGGCCATCCTTCCCAGGTCCTTCAGCCGGTCATGGGCTTTCTCTGTCTCCCTCCACACCTTCCCCAGCCTACGTTGAGCCTGATGCTTAGGGGGGTGGGAATGAGGGGCAGAGAGGGTTCACAGGGCAGAGACCCCGGGCCGGGCCTGAAGCTTAGAGCATGAGACTTGGAACCCTTCTTTGCTTTTGATCCTGTCTGTGCTGTGGAAACCTGGGGTGGGGGGCGGGGTTGGTTCCCGGAGAGTTAAAACATGCCTTTATGGACATGTATAAAGCAGGGTGCCAGGCAAATCTCTGAGCTACTTTTATTCACTGTAAAATGAAGAGGCTGGACTAGAAGGGCCCCAGGTGGTATTTCAGTCCTAAATCTTGCCTCAGTGCTTTGTTGACCTTGTGTAAGCCCTTTGCTTTTTTTAAAGGGCTCAATTTCCCCATTCACAAAATGAAAGGGTTTAGACTAAATGGCCTTTAAAGGGTTCTTTCCATGTCTTACATTCTAGGGGCCTGAGACTGTATGTCATCTCACTAGAGATGGTTGTTGAGGTGCCTTTCTTTAGCAGCTGGTACCTAGAATGAGCAGAGTCCCTTGGGAATGTTCAGCTCTCTGAAGCTTCCTTGGAAAGCTAGGTCATGATGGACAGGCATAGAAAGATGGTCACAGACTCTTTTCATATGTTCTACTTCCCCAGTGTTGGGGAACTTGCGGACACTAACCCCTTCTCTCCTCAGACGGTTGGGAGGATCGTTGGGTGGAATCCAAGCACAAGAATGACTATGGCAAGTTTAGGCTCTCCTCTGGGAAGTTCTACGGAGATGAAGAGAAGGACAAAGGTAAGGGGCTGTGTCTGGTGTATCAACACCAGTTCTGGTCATGCTAGCAGTGTAACTTTGAAGAAGTGCCCTTTTTTAATTTAGGCCTAAGTTTCCTCATTTATAAAGAGAAGAGAGGGTTAGGTTTATATCTCAAAGTCACTACTGATTCTGAAAGTTCCTCTGATTCTTTTTGAGGCTGTGCCCATGCTAGGGGGTGGGAGTAGGATTGGACCTGGGACAGAAGACTGGGTTTGACTGGCTGCTAGCTAGGGTTTGGAAGGAGAATGATGAGTGTTGAGGCAGGAGACCCTTTACTTACCCTGGGGACAACTTTCTCACCATGCCTGTAGGGCTGCAGACAAGTCAGGATGCCCGATTCTATGCCCTGTCCTCACGCATGGAACCCTTCAGCAACAAGGGCCAGACACTGGTGGTGCAGTTCACTGTGAAACATGAACAGAACATTGACTGTGGTGGTGGTTACTTGAAGCTGTTCCCTGCCAGCCTAGACCAGGCCAGCATGCATGGCGACTCAGAGTATAACATCATGTTTGGTAAGTGTCCATAGGACTGACTGTTCCCCCCTCCTTCTGTGGTTCCTGAGATGAGAGACTGAGGTTGGCCATCTCAACAGTGGGAAACAGGATTAAGGAAGGAAAGTGATGACCCCAGGGTCCTTCCCTCTCCCATTTGCCCTTCATAGTGGCTCTGGGGAACTGGAAGAGAGGAGTCTTGCATTCTTTGATCAGTTCCCCCATCCCCTCTTCTTCAGGCCCTGACATCTGTGGCCCAGGTACCAAGAAGGTTCATGTTATCTTTAACTACAAAGGCAAGAACATGCTGATCAATAAGGACATTCGATGCAAGGTAAGCTACCCAACAGATGGTGAAGCAGAGGGAAGGGCCCAAGACCTGTGAGACTTTGTTCCTTCACAACTACTGTCTTCCCACTGCTCACAGGATGATGAGTTCACCCACCTGTACACCCTGATTGTTCGACCAGACAACACATATGAAGTGAAGATAGACAATGTTCAAGTAGAATCTGGCTCTATGGAAGATGACTGGGACTTCCTGCCTCCCAAGAAAATCAAGGATCCTGAGGCCAAGAAGCCTGAGGACTGGGATGAGCGAGCCAAGATTGATGACCCCACAGACACAAAGCCAGATGTAAGTTGCTTGCAGTTGGGAACTCTTCCCCTGTCCAGTGACCATCCATACTTTCCCCACTCCCTTCTCCCCATCCCCCTCCACTCCAACTGGGAGAAAAAGGGTTTCTAGAGGCCCAATGACATCTGTTTATTGATCCCAAGGACTGGGAGAAACCTGAACACATCCCTGACCCTGATGCTCAGAAGCCTGAGGATTGGGATGAAGAGATGGATGGGGAGTGGGAGCCACCAGTGATCCAGAACCCTGAATACAAGGTGAGGCTGGGAGGTGGCCTGATGGGTCCTGAGAAGTGAGAGGACAACGGGAGCAATGGCAGCCAATGTCTGACCCTTTGCCTTTTCCCCGATCCCTTCTCTAGGGTGAATGGAAGCCCCGGCAGATTGACAATCCTGACTACAAGGGCAAGTGGTTGCATCCTGAGATTGACAATCCTGAGTACACACCTGATCCCAACCTTTATGCATATGACAGCTTTGGTGTTTTGGGCCTGGACCTGTGGCAGGTGATAACTTCAGTGAATCAGGGATCCTGCTTTGTACTCTGCCAGGGGTAAAATGGGGAGTCCTGGTCCCACCTCACCTCTCTGACCCTTTTCTCTGTTTGTAGGTGAAATCTGGTACCATCTTTGATAACTTCCTTGTCACCAATGATGAGTCCTATGCAGAAGAGTTTGGTGAAGAGACATGGGGGGCCACAAAGGTAACTCCTCCTTCCTTAAGGGAAGGATGCAGTACAAGGGTCTTTTCCATTTGGGGTAAAGGAAGGTTAGGACTCCTGGGAAGTCCCTATTTTCCAGAGGTCGTGGGCTTTTTTCTGGCTCCCTCCCTGGCCTCCAGCTCCAGGCCCAGTGCTACTTTCAGATACCATGGAGTCTGGGGGCAGGAGGGATTGGAATGGGAACAGGAACAGGGATGGGGTGGAGAGCACAGGCTGAGGTAGAGCTCCGTATCTGGTAGGAGGCTGAGAAGAAGATGAAGGAACAGCAGGACGAAGCAGAACGGCAACGTGAGGAAGAAGAGGAAAAAAAGCTGAAGGAAGAAGAAGAGGCTGGAGAGGACAAGGATGATGAGGACAGGGATGAGGAGGACAAAGAAGACGAAGAAGAGGATGATAAGGAGGATGAGGAAGATGAGGATGGTGCCCAGCCCAAGGATGAGCTGTAGGGGGCTGCTGCCTACCTGGCCAGGGCCAGGACTAAGGCTGGGAGCACCCCGGGGGGTCAGGCCGGGAGCCAACTAATGTCTCTATGAGACTGGAGAACTGTTTCCAATGGGTGGGGTTGTTTGTTTGGGGTTGGGTGTTTTTTTTTTGTTTTGGTTGTTTTTTAAACTGGTGTCTGTCTTCATCCACTCTCCCTCAGGTCCCTCTGCCCCCAAGAACCTCTTGGGGATGGCAGATAGTATGGGGCACCCTTCAGCCATGAGCTCAGGGGCATGGGGATCCAGGGTGTCACTATGCATGGGTGTTCAGCCTCCCTGCTGATACCCAGGGATAGAGACTTCTGATCCTAAGCTGCCTCCTTTCTCCAACTGGCCTCAAGTCCTGGCTCCTCTCTTTTTTCCCATGCTCAGGAGCCAGAGAGGAGGAGAGGGGTCTGTCAGTGTGGCCCTGCCCTTAGGTATCCCACAGCACTGAGGCGGGGCTAGGGTTTGGCCAATAGTGCCTAAGCCAAACTCTTGGCTCCCTTTTTTCCCTCTGCCAGGACTGAGGGCAGGGATGGGGGCAGAGCCCCTGTTTTGGGCAGGGGGGGGTGGGATAGGGAGGGGGTGTCAGTTCTTGCTTGGTCACATTGAGAATGTAAGAACAACAAAAAAGAAATTTCTATTAAATTAAGTTTTGTGTCTCCCTCATGTCTTTGATTCCTTGGAGAGGGAAGCAGTGTAAGCTTCCCAGTTCTCTGAATTGCTGCCCAGCTCTGAGCTGCTAGGGTGGAACAGATAGATCCCTGGGGTTGTTCTGCTCAGTGTGAAGCATCTGTCTAGTGGCTGCTCTGACCAGAGAAGATGGAACAATTTTGTTCTCTCTGGCCTCTGTGCCTCTGGTCTTGTTTCCTTTCCCCACCTGTGTTGTAGGGGCTTTATAGAGTTCTGAACAATTGGAGAGACCTTGGTCCATGGCCTCTCTCAAGGAGCCTGAAGACTGGATTATGAAGGAGAACTTTTTGGGAGGACCTGTTAACAAAATTTATGAGCCTAGCAAATAGAACTTTTAATATATAAAACAGAAGGTATATAAAAGTTAACCAGTCAGTTTTGAGTTTATAAGTGTAAGATTTAATGTGAAAATAACGCTGTGTACTTTTCTTTCTTTGGGACAACTCTTTTATTGATACTGTATTCTGAATTTTCTTTCCATTAGTATGACTAGCCACCACTTCCCAACACAAAACCCTCCACCCTCCCTAGTAACAATCAAGGGAAAAAATTCACATAATACCAGTGTCTGAAAATGTATATTTCTTCTGCATCAGTCTGTCCACTCTTCCAAGGGAGGCCTGCTCCCAGGTTTTCTACAATTATCACTGGTCATTTTTTTCATAAAAGTGCTTTTGTCTTTCATAGTTTTTTTTTTTATTGTCAGCATATAAATTCTGGCTAGTTTTCTCCCTGAATTGGTCATTTGCAGAAACTCATTCCCAAATAATGGGTATCCACTTTATTTCCAGTTTTTTGTCACAAAAAGTGATGCTGTGATTTTTTTTTTAATACGGGTTCTTTTCCCTCTTGATCACATAGTGGAGTAGGTAGTAGAGCATATATTCCAGTGATTGCTATGTCAAATGGTACATCCACAGGGTTTGGTGACTTAGAACATTTCTGATTTCTTGCCAGAATGATTGGATAGGGACTGTTTTTTAGCTTGTGTTGTGAGCAACATATTTATGATGTATTAGACCATGAAATTGAGAGCTCCTGATTATAGCTATTTCTATCACCAAGGCCCAGCATAGACTGCTTTTATGCATGACAGGAATTAAGTAGCTTGAATAAAGGAAATGAAAGTGGAACTATACTGGGGCTGAGTCCCAGAATGAGGATCCTAGGGAGGGTGTGGCTGTTGTCAGATTGGGAGGTTAGGAGAATTTGGTACTGGGCTTGGGTTTGAATTGACTATTGCACCATAAACTGTGCAGATTGGTAGCAAATCTACAGAGAAGGGAGTGCTGTGAACTAGTCAAGTCCAGAGAGAGACCTAGGAATGATGCTTTGATCTGGCAGATGAGATCTCCAAAGGAGAATAATAGCTAACATTTATATAATGCTAAATGTGTTCCAGGCACTGTGCTAAGGGCTGGGAGGTGGGTGCTATTGTACCTGTTTTACAAATGGGGCAACTGATACAAACAGATTAAGTGATTTGCTAGTCAGATTCTGAGGTGGGATTTGAACTCAGTCCTTCTGACTCCATGCCCAGCTCTATCCACTGTGCCACCTAGCTGCCCAAAGAGGTGCCACAACATCCAGGAGAGGTCAACAAACAGGATAATGAAGATCCACGAGACCATGCAAAGATTGGTGGAAGAAACTATGGCTGTGTAGCTTGGGTAAGGACATAGGTGAGGTGAGGCAAGGCACATGTTGCCTTCAAGGAGAGGGCTTGTTAAGCTTCGCCCCTGGGCCCAGAACTGTGATTACTGGATTTGTTACTTCCTAACAAATAGAGCTGTCCCAAAGTGGTGGTGGGTTTCTCTTCAGTAGGGGCCTTTGAGCCTCTTGTATTGATATTGGTTATAGGGCTCTCTGAACAGATAAACTCTGGGCCTCGCTTTATTGTAGTGTCAATTTGAGGGCCTCCAGTCCTATTCTTGGCCTTCATTTTGTAGATGAGCAAACAAACCATGTCCCAGAGATGAGAAGGGTCATCAAAGTTTACCCAGAGACCTGACAGAATAAAGATTCAAGTCCCTTAATAACTATTATATTGTACCTACTCTTATGTTACATCCTCCCTGAAATTGGAAACTCCCATGAGAAAATGAGTGGTGGTAACAATTGATGGGCTATATCAACTATTCCCCTATGGCCCCATACCCATGTACTTTCTAGAACCAAGTGTTCCTCCCTGGCCACAAATCCCCTATGTCTGTTGTCCCTTACTAGAATCTAGCAGGACTATATTTGTTTCCCTGGCATTTAGTACAATGCTTGGTGAATAATATAGTATGTGTTTGATAAAATGTTTGTTCATTCATTAATATGTTTTCTCAACTTAGCAAGCTGGTGGAAGAGAAAGATGAACTAGAATGAAATCTGACCAATATTAAGGCTTACAAAGTGGAACAGTGGAGAGAATGTCTAGCCTGAAATTAGGAAGACATCTTCCTGAGTTCAAATGTGGTCTCACACTTATTAGACCCTGGGCAAGTCACTTCACCCTGTTTGCCTCATTTTCCTCACTTGTAAAATGAGCTGGAGAAGGAAATGGCAAACCACTCCAGTATCTTTGCCAAGAAAACCCAAATGGGGTCCGGAAGAGTAGGACAGGACTAAACCCATCAGCAACAGTAACAACAACAACATACTGTTCTACAGCCTAGAGACTCAAGAAGCTTACATTCCACTGGGGATACATGTTCATTTATAAGCAGCCAATCAAACTGTTAAATTTTCAGTGGGTGTATTTTATACCTTGAAAATTGGCAAACTGGGGCGGCCAGGTAGCAAAGCGAGTAAGAGCACTGGCTCTAGTGTCGGGATGACATGTGGATCGAATCCAGGCTCAGACACTTAGCACCCACCCAGAAACACCTGGCCGTGTAACCTTGAGCAAGTTACTTAACCCTGACTGCTTTAAAATAAAATTGGCAAGCATGATTTATTGTTTTGTTGGTTATAATCTAGACTAGATGTATTAAACACTAAACCTGCAGCCCACAACACTCCTGAGTGTGACCTGAACCAGATTAAAATTGGGAAATACTTACCAAAATAAATAAAAATACAACAAAACGTCGGTAATATGTGGTTTTCTAAGTCACTATGGGTCCTGCAGGGATCTTATGTAGTTCAATGACCACCATTTCTATTGAGTTTGATATCACTGCTCTAGACTTAAAGTGATGAAGAAAATGTTAATGCAAATTAGCCTTAAAAGTGTGTTGTACTACATTTTTTTTTGCAGAGTATGTTAAAAATTTATCAGCATGGGGCGGCTAGGTGGTGCAGTGAATAGAACACCGGCCCTGGAGTCAGGAGGACCTGAATTCAAATCAAGTCTCAGACACTTAACACAAAAAACTAGCCATGTGACGTTGGGCATATTGCTTAACCCCCTAATTGCCCCTTCCCCCCGCAAAAAAGCAAAAAAAAAAGCCAACAAAAAAAATTTACCAGCACATCCCTGGATAAGTAAATATGAGAAATGTCTAGAGAGAACTAATAACTGAGGGAATAGGAGAACAAGAGGCCTCCCATGGAGGTGGTGTGCCTGAGGTTTGAAGGATGCTAGGAGTTCTACCAGTTGGAAGTGAGGAGAGATATTCCATCACATTTTTTCCCAACTAGATTCTTTGATATTAAGTCTCAAATGGAATTCAACAAACATTAAGTGTCTGCAATGTATAAAATGCTGAAATAGGTCCTGGATATACAAAATCGAGAGACATCAAAGAGGTGGGAGAGAGCTTAGAAAGTGTAATGTCACCTGAAGCCAAGCTAGCTGTTATTGACAGCTCAGGACCTGAAGCCATTATGTAGGGAGTCAGCCCTTGTGGGAGATCTGACCTTCTGAAACTTCCTCTAGTTTCTCTCTGATAGCAGGTGAACTCCTGGAGAGCAGGGAAGAGCCTTGATTTTCTGTGTTATCTCTGGTGCTTTGCAGAATAAGCACTTGATTGATTCCTCCCTCTCTCCCTCCCTTCCTTCCACAACTTCAGAGTCAGTGAAAGCCTTAGCATTAAAGGATACAAAGTAGAGGGTGATCCAAGCCAGGTGGTTTTCCCCAAAAAACACAGGACATGGGCTTTACTGGGAGGGGAAGGAAGATGGTGTAGGGGATGGGGAGGTGGGGAGATGCGGCCCCAGAGGAGAGCCTGGCTCCACCCACCCCTCCAACCCATTACGAATGAGGCTGAAAGGGGACAGCGCCAGGTTTGAATACTGTTCTTCCATTTGCTACCTGTGTGACCTTGGACAAATCACTGAAACATCTCTGGGCCTCAATTTCCTCTGTAAAAAGAAATGGCTGGACTTGTAAAGTCCCTTGTAGCTCTAAATCTATCACACTATGATCTCCTGGGGCCATTTTGTGACATGACGCCACCCCAAACAATGAGGTCACCATACGAAAAGCTCCTAGTGCGCGAGATCGAAGGGAGAAGGTGTTGCGGGGAAGAGAAGGTGTGCTACCCCTGCGACAGCGACAAGGTGCTTCCCCAGTACGCATGACCGGGACAGAAAATTCCTTTTTTTTTCCGTTCATCGACCCCTGTCACGTGATCGGGGTCGCTGCGCTCGCGCCTCTCCCTCCTTCGTCTCGTCAGGAGGCGCGCATGACCGGGAAGCAGTTCCCGGCGTGGCTCAGGGCGCTAAGATGGCGGCGGCGTGAGTTGCATGTTCCCGTGTGTCTACTGTCCCGCGGCCGCCGCGTCGGACAGAGTGAGGGACGGACCGGACGGACGGAAGCTGCAGCTGCCGCCGCCCGCGCGCCCCAGCCATGGCCGTCACCGTCACCTTGAAGACGCTGCAGCAACAAACGTTTAAGATCCGCATGGAGCCGGGGGAGACGGTGAGGCCGGGGCCAGGGACGGAGGCCGGGACGGGACAGCACAAGTCCGACTCGCCTTCGCCCTTCTCCCCGCGGGGCGGGCCCGACGCAGCCCCTTCCTACTCCCTCCCCCTCGCTCTCATTCCAGGCCTCTCAACCCCATTCTCTCTCTTTCTTTCCTTCCCTTCCCTGAACCCTCTCCCCCGTCCATGTCCCCAAAGCCTCCCTTCCCTTTGCTGTGACCCCCCACCCCCATCCTCCTGTTACCACCACACTCTCCTTTCTCTCCTTCAGCGGTCAGTGGTTCGTCCACCTCCCTGCCTTTCTGGGCCTTTTGGGGTGGGGGTGGGGAGCCATCCTCCAGAGTAGATTTTTGGGCAAGGGGGAGGTTGCTGGCAGAGCTGTGATCCGCTGTTGGGGAGGCCCCAGTAGCCCGGGAGCCGTGAAGATAAAGATGATGATGACGACGACAGTAGTAATTTACATTTTGATAGTGAGCTATTGCTTCCTCCACCCAACAACCCTGCCAAGTGGGTTGTGGGGGGGAGAACTGACCCCTAAGTAAAGGAGGCAGGAGGGAGGCAAGCCGAGGGTGACAGATAGACAAAGAATGGCTGGCAGCCCCGTGTATCCTGGGCACTTGCTTCAGCTGTAGTGGTGACTGCGCTGAGGCAGGGAAGGGATTATCCCTCCTTTTACAGACTCCCTTGAACTAAATGGACTCTAAGGCCCCTTCTAAATCCCCTGATCTCTAAATCCTCTGCTTATATGAAAGATGAGGAAATTGAAGCCCAGAAAACAAGAAAAGGACCTGCTTAGGTTCACACAGGAAGAGCTGAGATGAGAAATCAAAGCTTCTGACTTCTAGCCTGGGCTACTTTCCATGTTGGCAACTGTTACCTTTTCCTCCTGTGGTCCCCACAGTGCTGAGGGCCCAATCTGTAAGGCTCTGCCCTTTCCTCTATTCCCTGGTGTCCTGACTCTCACTGTGTAACCCATGAACAAATCCTTTCTCTGTTTTAGTCCTCAGTTTCTCTATCTATAAAAGGAGGGGGTTGGATTCTTTTCCTAATGGTCTTTCCTGACTTAAATACTATGATTTCTTCCTCAGGTGAAGGTGCTAAAAGAGAAGATTGAGGCAGAGAAGGGTCGAGATGCCTTCCCTGTGTCTGGACAGAAGCTTATCTATGCAGGAAAGATCCTCAGTGATGATGTCCCTATCAGAGACTATAAGATTGATGAGAAAAACTTTGTGGTCGTCATGGTGACTAAGGTAAGGACAGGAACAATCCTATGGTGGTGGGGAGACTATAAGACATTCCAACTATGGGGTGTCACCAGCCGTGTCCTAGATAGATTAGGCCTGGTCAGGGTGGGGTCTGGTCCCCCAGCTATGTTGGGGCTGATAAAAACAAGGCTCTAACATATCTTCTCTTTGGCCCTCCCAGGCCAAAGCTGGGCTTGCTACTTCAGCGCCTCCGGAGCCCTCTGCCCCTGCTACTGCCAACACCCTGGAGTCCTCCACACCTGCCCCACCAGCTCCCACCATTGTTGCCATGCCCCTACCCCCGCCAGCCCCCAGTGAAGAGAAGAAGCCCACAGAGGAGTCAGCTGCTGGGACACCTCCAGAGGCTGGGCCTGGGTAAGGGCTTTCCAGGGTGGGATTGGGGGACTCCTGAGCTGTGGGCTTTTCATGCTTTCCCATAATCTCTGTATTGGAAAGGGACCTCAGAAGGCATCAATTCCAATTCTTTTATTTATGAACAAGGCAACCAAGGCCTAAAGGGGTTAAATGAACTTATTCCTTCTGTGTCATTCCTGATCACTTTGTTATCCACCCTCTGCTTTAAAGCTTCCAATAACTAAATCCTGAGGCAGCCCGTTTCATTCTTGGACATCTCTAATTTTTTTTTAATAGTTTTTCCTTAAATTGAGTCAAAATCTGTCTGTCTGCAACTTGTACCTGTTCCACTCAATGTACAGTATACTCCAGGGCACTGGCTTGGGTGTCTGAGGATCTGGGTTCAAGTCCCATGGCTGACACTTTATGTTGTATGAACTTGCATCTATTACTTAATGTTCCCTGGGACCCAGTTTCCTCATCTGTAAAATGAGAGGGTTGACTAGATGGCTTTCAAAGTCCCTTCCAGCTAAAATTAAATGATTCTGTGAACCAAGTTTTACCCTTTGGAGACCAGCAGAACGAATCTGATCCAAGTCTCACATATATAAGCCTGCTCCCATGCTTCCCTTAATTTGTTGTCTTCTATCCCCCCTCCCAGAGAGATCCAGGGCCCTTAGGATGGTGGAGAGATTCAAGGTGAGAGGGAAGTGAGGAGCCCCAATCAGAGGGCACACAGTCTGAATGTTGGAATGGGATCTCAGAGGCCATCTGAGTCCAACTGGTTCCTAATCAAGAATCCTTTCTAACAACATCTCCAACCCATGGTCACCGGACTTCTCCTGAAGACTCCTAGTCAGGGGGTGCTTATAGCCTGTCAAGGCAACCTCATACTGCCCATGGGACAGCTGTTCTTGTTAGGAAGTTTTTTCTTACATTAGGCCTCAATATGCTTCTTAGAAACTTCCCATTGCTCATATTTCTGTCCTTAGATTAAGCAGAAGCAGTCCTCTGTGGGATAGCCCTTCAGATCTTTACCTGCTTGCCTGTAGCCTCAGATATTCCCTTTTCTACCCTGACCTTTTTCAGTTCCTTCAGCTGATTCTCACGGGCCTGTTCTCCCATCCTCTTACAATCCTGCTCACCTCTTAGGTAGTTTGATCAGAGCAGAATAGAGCAGAACTTTCGCCTTCCTTTCTTTGAACAGTGTGACTCTCATAGCAGATTTGGATTATTCTAACTTTCCTTTTTTGGCCACTTTGTCACATTGCAGAATTGTGTTGAGTTTGTAGTCTGTGACAATTCCCAGATTATCACCATGTGCTGTCTAACCAGCTGAATTTTTGAACCCAAGTATACAATTTAACATCAATCCCTATTAAACTTGACCTTATTCAATTTGGTCCTCGATTCTAGCCAAGCTCTTTTTAGATTCTGACTTTGTTATCCAGCGTTTTAGCTCACTCTCCCAACTTAGCATCTTCCACAAATTTGACAAGCTTGCCTTCAGTGGTTTCATCCAAGTCATTGATAAAAATGTTTCTGTCAACTCTACAGCTCTCTTCCCTCTTCAGGGAGCAGCGGGCAGGAGGATGATGCAGCTTCTACACTAGGTGGGTGGCTGGGTGGTGGGGCAGGGGTGGGGATAAAAGGAGGAAAGGCTCTTGGCTGAGGGAAAGGGACTGGAGCCAGGCCTGATCACCCCAGAGCCTTCTTTCTCTGACCCTCCCTTCAGTGACAGGCTCTGAGTATGAGACGATGCTGACAGAAATCATGTCCATGGGCTATGAACGTGAGCGGGTAGTGGCGGCCCTGAGGGCCAGTTACAACAACCCCCATCGGGCTGTGGAGTACTTGCTGACGGTGAGCTGGCTCCCTGATCTTCCTTGGGAATAGAGGAGGTGGAGCTTCAACTTGGCATTGAAGGAAAAGCAACCAGCCCTGGGCTGTGGAAGGGGCACTGGTTTTGACTCCTACCCTGCTAATCTTTGCTTGCCTATATAACCTTGACATTTGTGGCGTGAAGAATTTCTAAGGTTTTTTTTTCCCAGATCCAGTTTGGGAATAATGCATTTTTCCTGGTTTTTCCCTTTTCCCTAACATCCCTCTCTCAAAAAAAAAAAAGTGGGGGGGATTATTGTGATAATCAGTGTTTAGGCTGTGCTATCTTGGGCCAGCTCCTTGATATCTTCTGTTATGTCAATAATCCTTTCCCTCTGCTCCCTGTCAGGCACAGGGCTGGGTACATGGGAGAGAGGGCCCAGCTCATGCCAGCAGGGTAGAAAGGGCATCTTATATCCCCTTTGGCCCTACAGGGGATCCCAGGGAGTCCAGAATCTGAGAGTGGCCCTGTACAGGAGAGCCAGGCCCCTGAGCAACCTGCCCCAGAAGGAGGTAAGTAGTAAGCACCAGGCCAAGGAGAAGCCTCTCTGTCCAGATCTAAAGGGGGCTCCTTCCCCCTATCTACCTTGACAGGTGACAACCCCCTGGAATTCCTCCGTGACCAGCCTCAGTTCCAGAACATGCGACAAGTGATTCAGCAGAACCCAGCCTTGTTGCCAGCCCTGCTACAGCAACTAGGCCAGGAGAACCCCCAATTACTACAGGTACGTAGAAGGTCTTTGGTTTGGACTGGGCTTCTTGACTGCCATTGAAGGCAAGCTGGTGATCCTCTTGGTGACCTGGCTTCTTCCACTTTAATCCTCAGCAAATCAGCAGGCACCAGGAACAGTTCATCCAGATGTTGAATGAGCCCACAGGGGAGCTGGCAGATATGTCAGATGTGGAGGGGGAGGTTGGGGCCATTGGTGAGGAATCCCCTCAGATGAACTACATCCAGGTCACACCACAGGAAAAAGAAGCCATAGAGAGGGTAAGGGAGCAGCAGGGATGGGAGGTGGGCACTAGGGCTGACTTCTGTGTGCTCAGACCTGGGCTTGAAGCCTTGCTCCATTACCTACTCACTGAGTGGCTGTGGGCAAGTCCTGGCACCCTTCTGGGCCTGCTTGGGGTTGGGACTGACAATCTGCCCTTCCACTCGGAACTAGTGTGTGGTCCCTGTGACTTCTCCTCATTCTCATCTTTTGGTCCATCTCCTGCAGTTGAAGGCCCTGGGGTTTCCTGAGAGCCTGGTAATCCAGGCCTACTTTGCTTGTGAGAAGAATGAGAACCTGGCGGCGAATTTTCTCCTGAGTCAGAACTTTGATGACGAGTGATGCAGAAAGGGAGGGAAACTGAGCTCACCCCCACCCTTACCCCCCACTGCCGGCAAAAAAGTTTTATAGAAGAAAAAAAAAAAATATATATATATATACATACATACATATATATATATTCATGTTTATTTAAGTGGAAAAAAAAAACACAAAAAGACTACCCGAGTGCCCTTTTAACTCCTCTCTCCCCCAAGGAAGTTGGGGCCACACACAGCTGTAATAAGGCTGTCCTCCTTGACCCAGCATTCCCCCCATTTCTGAGTGTGCACGTGTGCATGTGTGTGAGAGAGAGTGTGTGTGTATGAGCTGGAGCTGGCGGCCTGGCCAGGGGATTTGTAGACAGATGGGCCCCTCCTGGCCTGTGGCCCAGCTTGCTGCTGAGACAGATGGAGCCTTGGCCCCAGCTCCCAGCAAGCAGGTCTCTCCTCCCTCCCTTCCCCTGAAACTGTTGATGTCCCCACCCCCTCCTAGGGGGAGTCTGAGGTGGCCCAGCTCCACCCCTTCTGCCCCCTTTCTGACTTGGGGCAGGGCTGGGGGTAGGAGGAACCTGATCTTTCCTTGGAATGAAACTGTCCAAATTCTTCCATCTGGCTTTTCTTTTTTTTGAGGAAAGTCAGATGAAGGATAGATAGGGCTAATTGCTTATCACCAGCCTAAGTGCTGGGGAGAGAGAAAAGGGGGTGTTGGGGTTAAAGCAAAAAACTAAGTAGGTAACTGAGGGCATAAAAGCACCTCTGCTCCTTCCTGTTGCCTAGAGAAGAGCAAGTTGGTGTTTGAATCCCTCTTGCTTTTGCTCTACAAAGAGCTGCATTATAATGGGGCTGGAGGGGCAGGAGCACTCTGGGTAGGGTGTTCACTAGAGAAAATGTCTGGGCAGAAACCAATCCCAGAGCCAGGCTGTCCTGACTCCTTCCCTCTTGCCCTCTTCACCCTGCCCCCCCCCCCCCTCCAAATGTGTCTCTGATAAAGGTTTTGAAGTGAATAAAAGTTTTAGAAACAAGCTAGGGACAGCTGGTTTAGTTTTCCTGTGTTCTGTCCTGGGAAAGTGTGTAGTAACCAAGCCTGTTCACTAAGAGATGTGGATGGGATAAGGGCTTTGTGGCAGGCTCCTGAGCCATGGGGAAGGGAAGGATGGGCTACCCCTTACCAGGGTAAACTGGCCCTTTACTTGCCCCAGCTGCTCAGGCTTGGCCCTCCTCAGAGTCAGCTGCTTTGGTGAGCTTTGCAGAGCCAAACCCTGTGATGCTCTGGCCCTGGAGGGAGCCCTCCCCCTGCCCCCCCAAGCTAGGAGAGATACTGGATGGGTGAAGCCCTCCCTCCAACACACATACTGCTGTCTGTTTTGGCTACTTTCCCCCTTGGTAATTGGCTAATTACCGGAGATTAATGTTGGTAAACAGAAGCCTTCTCCCCCTCCACCATCTGCTCCTCCATTATTTCCCCATCGTCTCCCCCTGCCCCTTCCCCCAGTGGTTGGCAAAGCTGAGAGCCCCCTGTGTGGGCAGGGAGCCAGCAGCTGAGAAACTGGGGGTGGGGTGCGATGGGACCTGGGGATTTCCCTTCCTGTAGACAGTGACCCCAGGTACTGGCAGGGACCAAGCCTCCCTACCTACAGGCTTAAGAGCTGGAAGGGACTTTAGAGACCATTTAGTTCAAGCCCTCGCTTTACAGGTGAAGAGAGGAAGGGGCTTGTTCAAGACACAAGGTTTAAAATGACTCCAAACAAACACAATGTTCCTTCAACTCCATACTAGGTAGGGTATCTCCAGCTCCTGGAGCAGAGGAAAAGAAGTCTGCACGACAAATCTACTGGGCACTAAGCTTTATTGGAAGGGTTTTCAGCATACTCCAGGTCACCATGCCCCTCAAGGCCAGGACTCGCAGGGCTCTTGGTGGCCTCTGCAGCTGTCTGCAGGGCTGCCATTCTTGCCATCTCCTTCTGTTGCTTCTTCTGCTGCTTGAGACGCTTTCGGTCCTGCTTCTCCAGCTCCTGTAGCAGTTCCTGGAAGCGGGAGCTTCTCGGGTCCACATCATAGCCAAGCTTCTCCTGCGCCTCTGCCTGTAGCCGAGCCTTCCGGGCCTTTTCTGCCTGGGCCTTCTCCCAGCGTTCTCGCTGCTGCTGTCTCCAGGCCATGATCATTTGTGGCATCTGGGCCATTTTGGCCTCAATGAGCTGCTCCCTGGAGGGCAGTGAAGCAGGGTGAGTGGGGACCCACAAAACTAGTTCAGGGCTCCAGGCCTGTTTCCTCTTGTGGATCAGTTGGTTTGGCCCTGCTTGATAAATCCCTGCTTTTCAGAACACTAAGGGCTCTGCAAGGCCCAAGTTGTTAATAATAGCTCCCATTGCTCTGGTGTTTTATGACTTAGAAATCACTTTCCCCATGAGTGTTGTGAAGGGAATATGGTTCCTACTTCATGACTGAGGAAACAGGACGGGAGGTCACACAGCTAATGTCAGAACTCAGATTCAAACCTATGTTTTTCACTACAAAGAAACAAGTATGGAGCTGGGAAAGACCACAGTGGTCCCCTAAGACTGCCCCTTCATTTTAGGGAATAGGAATTGAGGCCCAAAGGAGTTAAGTGATCTAAGGTCCTTTAGGGAAACTGTGGCAGAGGTAGATTTGAACCCAGATCCTCTGACTGCAAATCCACTGCTTGGCATCATGCTGCCTAGTCCCATTTCCCCCATGAAGCTTCCCAGGACCACCTGGACTCTCCCCACATCAGTTAACACAGGGATGGCCATTGAATTTATTCAGTGTCTCCTGTGGGTACTGGCCTGTCCCACCAAGAGGATGACAGAAGATCAGGCCAGTGGCCCTGTGCTCCTTCTCATCTCCTGTCACTCAGCTGCTTCTGCCATCTTCTCCCTCACTCATGTATCACATGATAGCTGACCAAGGCTGGCCCTCTACTTGCTCAAGCCCTCCAATCCATCCCAACCCCCCTCCTCCAGTAGACTGCCCTTCTGTCATCCCCACTATGTCACTCAGCTTCTGTCTCCACTGCCTCCAAACATACCCCTGCAAGGATGCCTCATCTTCAAAATCCCTCCCTTGACCCTTCTATACCCAATAACTATCATTCTATCTCTTCTGACCTTTATGGCCAAATACATTGGGAAGTTCGTCTATAATAAGTGCCTCTACCTCCTCTCCTGTCTCTTCTTAGTCCTTGATTCTAACCCCATCATTCCACTAAAACTGCTCTCACCAAAATTAATAATGATCTTAACTGCCAAATCCAATGGGCCTTTAAGTCAAGTCTACTAAGCTTGGCTTCCACAGGGCTCTGTCCTGAGCCATCTTCTCTTCTTCCCCTATACTACCTCACTCACTATCATCTTTATAATGATGATTCTCAGATCCACCTAGCCAGCAGCAACCTCTCCTGCTGACCTCCAATCTCACATTTCCAAACTAGATGTGTGACAGACATCCTGAACTTAGCATGTCCAAAACAATTCACTTTTCCCTCTTAAGCATTCCCCCACCTCCTAACTACTATAGAGGGTGACATGGGTCTCTCTCCCAGGCTCATAGCCTAGGCAACATTTTGCATTCGTCACTATTTCTCACCTCCCCCCAACATCTAATCTGTTGCCAAAGTCTGTCGATTTCATCTTTGCAACATTTCTTGAATATGACCCCTTCTCTGACATTGCTGCCACCCTGGTCTAAGTTCTCCCCACTTCATGCCTGGACTACGGACAGCAATGACTGCTGGTGGATCTACCTGTCTCTCCCCATTCAGAAAGCAAAGTGATTTTCCCAAAGTCTGGATCTGATCATATAAAACCCCTACTCCCTATTGCCTCAAGGATCAAATATAAACCCCAATGTTTTTCAAAGCCCTTCATAATCCAGGATCCTACTTTTTCAGTCTTTTTACATCTTACTTCCCAATACACACTTTTTGATTGCAACACCAGGTTCTTCATCTCTCAGCTCTGGGCATTTCTGTGGCTGTGCCCCACACTTGTTTCCTTCAAGTCCCAACTGAAATCCCATCTTCTATAGGAAACCTTTCCCAACCCCTCTTAATTCTAGTAACTCCCCTTTGTTGACTATTTCCATTTATTATTCTACACATAGCTTGTTTGTACATGTCTGTTTGCTTGTTGTCTCCCTTTTTAGACCATGAGCTCCTCGAGGCAGGGACTGTCTTTTGCTCTTCTCTGCACCCCCAGCTCTTAGCCCAGTGCATGTTTACTGAATGCCTGACAAGGGAAGGGGAGACTGAGTTCCAGACCCCAGCTGCATTTCTCTATTTCTTCAGTGACCTCCAAGATCCAACTAGCTCTCTGTTTGAGTTAATAGTCTGCCAGAGCTGGAAGGAATTTTAATTATTAGAGATCATCTTGTCCCTCATTTTACAGACAAGGAAACGGGAACAAGGAACATTTGTTGTTCAATTGTTTCAGTTGTGTCTGACTCTCTGTGACTCCAATTGGGGTTTTCTTGACAATGACGCTGCAGCGGTTTGTCATTTCCTTCTTCAGCTCATTTTACAGATAGGAAAATAGAGGCAAACAGGGTTAAGTGGCTGGCGTAGGGTCACCCAAGTAGTAAGTGTCTGAGGCCAAATTTGAACTCAAATCTTCCTGACTTCAGGCCTGGCACCCTATCCACTGCGCCACCTAGTGCCTACTATATACACGACATGGTGAACAGGGGATGTAAAACCAAATCGATTAAGCTTTGCTTTCTAGGGAGAGAATAGATAATGGACAAAGAGAAAGAAAATACATAAAATGGGAAATCTGATAAAGCTGCTCAGGGAAGTTGCCTGACCAGGGCCTTGAAGGAAGATTCCACTGCTAGAAATGTTTCTTCCCCATTCATAGGTACCAAGGTAAGTGGGTTGTGGCACAACTCTTCAGGCCTTCTCTCATGTTACTCATCTGTGCGCCAGCTACACTGGAGCAGTTTCTGCCTCCAGAATATGACTACACCTCCCCATCTATGTCTTTGCTCATCATTTTGTTCCCTAGGCCTGGAATGCTTCTGTCTTCCTCTCTCTTTTTTGGAGGGGGGAAGGTAGGGCAATTGGGGTTAAGTGACTCGCCCAAGGTCACACACACACACACACACACACACACACACACACACACACAAAAGTTCTGTGTTGTGTCTGAGGCGGGATTTGAACTAAGGTCCTCCTGACTCCAGGCTCTATTCAATGCACCACCTAGGCACTCCCTCCCTTCCCTCTCTTTGACTGTTTATTCCAACCTATTCTTTAAAACAAACAAGAAACACAACAACAAAAACAAAATGCCTAGAAAGGAGGAGTGACTCAATCAGTATCTTATCACACAAGCTAGAAAGTGATGAATCTGGGATCTGAACATCCAAACATCTCTGCCTCCAAATCCAGTGTTGGAGACATCTTATTTTGCAGAATAGCTCAATGAAGCTGGGAGTTGAATTAGATAATAACTAACATTTATATAGTGCTCACTATTTACTCATCTGATTTTCACAACAGTCCTGGGAAGTAGGTGTTATTACTTTCATTCCCATTTTACAGATGAGGAAACTGAGGTTAAGTGGCTTGCCCAGGGTCACAAAACTACAAGTACCTGAGGATGGATTTGAA
The DNA here is from genome assembly GCF_028583685.1 of Petaurus breviceps papuanus. NCBI lineage: Eukaryota > Metazoa > Chordata > Mammalia > Diprotodontia > Petauridae > Petaurus > Petaurus breviceps. Next base: position 3,606,585 of record NW_027185755.1, on the reverse strand, counting down.
CTGACTCCAGTTTCCACACTCTATCTGATAAACCACCTAGCTGCCCTGGATAACTATACATCTCTTCCCTTCTCTGGGCACTGGTTTTCCCTCCTCTGAAAAAAATAAGGTTTAAGGATGAAAATGCCTCTAAGGGCTTTTCCAGCTCTAAATCTTATAAAACCATGATCCTGTACTTCACAGCTGGTCTTCTTGGGACTACTACTCCCAGCTCCTTCCACTGGAGCAGGCCTCATGATAGAGGAAACCAAGATCTCCAAGCCCAGAAGCTTGTAGACACTGTAGAATACTACAGATCCGGAAAGGATCTGGAGATCATCTAATCCAGAGGTGTAAAGCATAAACGGAAACAGAGGCCACTCAACTGTGCATAAGGACCCCTGTAGGCCACACACTGATTCAGAAAACCACAGATTAACATCACCTTTATTTTACCGTACTTTGTTAAATATTTCCTCAATTACGACTGAATGTTTGACACCTCTGAATCAGATAGACTGGACTCGATTCTGATTTAACTCCCTACTTTATAGGTGAGCTTTTGTTTAGTGTAGGGGGAAGAGCATTGGATTTGGAAGCAGAAGTCCTGGGTTCTAATTCTGCCTCACTAGTGGCAAGGCTAGCGGATCAAATGACCCTTTTCCTATTTCTGAGTCTGGGTTTCTTCCACTGTAAAACGAGGAGGCTGGCCTGGTCTCTATAATTTCTGGGGTTCCTTTCGACTCTAAAGATGGGATCGTGAGTCCAGAGAGAGGTAAGGGCTTGCCCAAAGTGCCCATGCTACGGAATGCTGGAGCCTAAGCCACCTGCGGACCCAGCTGCTGCTTTTTACAGGCGAAGAGGCAGGCCTGGGGAAGGAAGGCACTTGTCCTCCGGCCCCGCCCGTGGGAACCCCCCTCCCCTCGCGGCCCCGTGCGCGCGCCCACCTCTCCCGGCGCTCTCGCTCCTGAGCCTCGGCGCGGGCCCGCAGCGACTCCTGCATGGCGCTCAGGCTCGGCTGCCACTCGCGCTCCTCGGCCTCCAGCTCCCGGAGCTGCGGGGGCGTGGGCCACAGCGAGCCCGGGGCCACCCCGGACGCGGTCCCGAACCGCCCGAATTGCTTGGCGGCGAAGCGGGGATGCAGCTGCCAACGCGGGGTCAGCGGATCCGCCGGGTCTGGGGTGAAGGGCTTGCGCGGACGGAGCGGGGGCGGCCGGGCCCGGTAGGCGCGGGAGACCGGGGCCCCCGGGGGAGCCCGCATCACCCGCGCGCCACACGCCCGCAGCACGGGCGCCGCCATCTTGGTCGCCGGCTGGGGTCCTAGCCGACCGGTTCCGGGGTGTCTGTCACGCTGCCTACGTCAGAGCGCGAGCAACGGGGCGGGGCTCTGGGAGGGGCGCGCCGAGCTTGTGTTGATTGGCCGGAGGCTCTGACTGCACCTGATCGCTTATCCGGGGCCTCGTCCCCATACCCGGGTCACTCTCGTTCCCTTACCTCGACTGGCAGATTCCTTCCCCGTCCCAATAGGTCCCAGAGCCTGTGCGCGTGATTCCGAGAGAGTGCAAGCTCCTCGAGGACAAGCACTTAAAAAAACCCAAAACGTTTTAATGCTCAGCGCAGAGGCTGGCGCACAGTAGGTATTTAATAAATGCGTCTTGAATTAAATGGAGCTATTGAATCCATTGTATTACTCTCTATCCCGTTGACCCTGGTAATGCAAGCTTGAATATCAGTTTAGTTTAGTGGAAAGCGCACTGGAAAGGGGTCTGCATCCATTTAGCTCTGCGATTTAGAGGAGTCACTCTTTTTGCGTTGTCTGCTGCTTCTCTGGGGAGTAAAGTGTGTTGAGCGAGTGAGTAAAGTGTGTTGACCCTTCCTGTCTTAAATCCCATGCTCTTAATAGCACCTTGGATACGGTCCCCTGGTCTCAGTTTCCCTGTTTGTAAAGGGAGGGCGTTGGACTAGAAGGTCACTGAGAACTCTTCTAGGTTTAAATCCAGTGCTCCTTTGAGACATCTAATATTTGAGCAAGTATTTAAATCCGAACCGTGTGTTAAGTGCACCTACTACCCTCAAAAAGTTTACATTCTACTGGAATGTAAGAAACTCCTAGTCATATTGTTATATTTTGATGATGCTTAGAGGTTTATAATGCAAAGAACTTTCCCATTACAATAAGCACCAGTCTCCAGCCTTTGGAGTAAGGGGAGAAAATGCCATTCCATTGTCGAAGGTCGTCTACCAGATCTTCCCCCTCCAGTTGGAAGAAGCACCATTTCATTGAGCAGGACTTCCTCCCTTGGGGAAGAGAAGAAAGGCCATTCTATCAAGTCTTCAGCCAGCTAGTTTGCTTTAAGGGGAAGGGGAGTAACACCATTTCTTCAGTTTTTTGTTACAGACGGTTAGATGGTTCAAATTCAGTGTTAAATACATACTACACTGGGCAAGTCATTTAGTTAAAAAAAATTAGCCTCAGTTTCCTCATCTGTAAAATGAGCATAATAATAGCACCTACAATAGGGTTGTTGTGAGGATAAAATGAGATCATATTTGTAAAGCATATAGTAGGAGCTTAATAATTGCTTCTTTTCTTCCTACATTTCTAGCACTTCTCTCTTTTCTTGACCTTTTAAGTTCTAAGGCCTCAACTACCTAAGGCAGGATGGAGTTCTTCCCTGAAGTCAAACTCTTGTGGACAATGAAAACCTATTTGAATTTACTCCTCAATGATTAACAAACTTTCTCTTGGTCATACCCTCTCCATCCCATGGATTCTGAACCCTTGCCTGCCATCATTCAAACCCCAGGTCCCCACTCTTTGATCCCTATCATTAACTAACCCTGGCTTCCCTTCCCTCTCCCCCATCCCAACTCCAGAGCTAGCTATCTACTGCTACTGTGCCCTCTGGAATGTCTGCTCCACAAAAAAACAAATTTGCTTTCAGCTTAAATATTTTCCTTTCCTTCTCCTTCCACTTTTGGCTCTGGCTGAGACCTGATTCTCTCCTCCCTGGCCTCCCTTTCCAGGACTGGCTGCATTTTCATTCCTCCCCATTCACTTGTCAACATGGAGTACTTGGAATATTCCTCATTCCCCATTGACACTCCCAGGTTCTCTCACTACCACCAGCACTCAGTACATTCTCCTAGGCAGCTAGGTGGTGTGCTGGTCTTGGAGTCAAAAAGACCTGAATACAAATCCAGGCTCAGATACTCAATAGCTGTGTGACCCTGGGCAAGCCAATTAACCATTTTTTTTTTTTTGCCTCAGTTTATTTCAACTTTAAAATGGGGATAATAATAATATCACCTACCTTGCAGGACTGTTGTGCTGATCAAATGGGATAATATTTGTAAAGTGCTTGGCATATAGTGGGTGCTTAATAAATGCATGTTTCCTTTCTTCTTTGAGGGTCACTTATTCCATAATTACCAGCCAATCAAAATTCTGTCTACTGGCTATTCCCCTTCTTTCTTCAGTGAGTTTAGTACCTGGGTCACAGTTTTTTACTCCTCTTCAACTCCTGCCCTCATTCTAGAGGACTTCAACATTTATATAGATACTCCCTCAAATACCCTAACCTCACAGTTCTTCAATTTATTTCACATGACCTCAGGACAAGGCTGGTTGGTGACTTGCACAACCCTGCCTCACTTAAATCTAATTCACTTGCAAGTCATGGCATCACCTTCCCAATGTCATGGTCCTCTTTCAGAACAAAGGACATACAACAGTCAGCAATCTGTGAGTAGTAGTAGCTGCCTCACTGGGGACCCAACTAGTTCTAGTTGGGCAACACATCTCCCTCCATTCCTTCCTTCCTTCCTTCCTTCCTTCCTTCCTTCCTTCCTTCCTTCCTTCCTTCCTTCCTTCCTTCCTTCCTTCCTTCCTTCCTTCCTTCCTCTCCCTCCCTCTTCTCCCTCTCTCCACATAGAGAATCATATCCTTACCTTTGGGTACTCTGCCCAAAGGAATATAAATTTTGATTGCAAAAACCTAAAAAAATATCCTGGAGTTTATAGGCTAGATTTCTTTTTAAGAACTATTCCCTTGCCAGGTGGCGCCGTGAATAGAGCACTGGCCCTGGAGTCAGGAGGACCTGAGTTCAAATTCGAACTCAGACACTTGACACACTAACCATGTGACTTTGGGCAAGTCACTTAACCCCAGTTGCCCTCCAAAAAAAAAAAAAGAACCAAGTCTTTAAACCCAAATCACTCTGCCTCTCATTGATTGGCCAACAATAGGTCCTAGCCCAAGCCTCTTTTGGTCATTATTTGGGCTCTGATGGCTCAGAGTGAGTGTAAATAGCAGTTGTTTCTGTTTTGGCCAGAAACCCTGGGGGTCTTCCTCTCCCAGACTGATTTTTATTTTTTTGACTAGGTAAAAGAGGCCATTCTTTTCCTCATTTTTACCTAGCTTTGATCACTGAATGGGCATTGCCTCAGACAAACTGAGACCTGGGAAAGACTTAAACAAGCTTAAAAAGGCTAAGATCTCCCACTGCATCCAGGGCTATCTCCAGATGTCCTGATCTTGCCACTGGACCTAGATGACTCTAGAGGAGCGAGGCTGGTGACTTTGCTACAGCCCTGCCTCACTTAAATCCAATTCACTTGAAAGTCATGACATCACCCTCCCAATGTCATGGTCTTCTTTGAGAATGAAGGACAAACAACAATTTCGCATGACCTAGTTCTTCATCCCACTTCAGCTATACACAGAGATGGTTATACAAATTGATCCTGCTTTCACCCACAAATGCACCACTTCCATGTCATGAATTCTGAAATTCCCTTATTATAATCTGTTTTTATTCCACCTCTCACTCTCCATTCAGCCTTTTAAGCCCAGACCCTGTTCTTCCACATTATGACCTTTAATCCCACCCATCAGTTTTTTTTCTTTTTTTCCCCTGGCAATCAGGGTTAAGTGACTTGCCCAGAGTCACACAGCCAGCAAGTGTCAGAGGCCAGATTTGAGCTCAAGTCTTCCTGACTTCAAGGCCAGTGCTCTAACTCCCCAACCCTTTGATTTTTTAGCAGGTCGTCATCCCTTCATTAGCTACTCTTCCCTTTACCATTGTGGCACCTTAGCGAACCAGTTCAACTTTATTCTGTCCCCTTAAGTCCCTTGCCCTCTTACCATATCACCTTGCCCTGACAAACCTTAACCTTGGATGCCTTCCCTTCATTCTTGCATGTACTACTGAACAAAGCTAGAGAAAGTCACAAAACCAAGCTGACTGGGTCCACTGCAGATTTATGTTACATGACGTCAACTGGGTCCTCACTCTGACGATTCTTTTTATACCTCCCTAATTAACCCAAGTACCAACTCACTACAGAGGCTCTTTTCATCTTTTCTCAAATATCCCATGGCTCCCCCTCCCCATACCCTCACAGCTAAGAATCTTGCTTCATTTATTACCGAAAAGGTTAAAGTAATTTACCAAGAGTTCGCTGTTTTCTCCTTGTCTCATATCACCCAGGTGCCTTCTACTAATATCTCTCCTTTCCCTTGTTTCATTTGAAAAGGTGATTCTTCTCCTTATCAAGGCAAACTTGTTCCCAATTCCATCCCTCATTTTCCAACAGATTGCCCCCTCCATTATCCTCACCTTCTCACTCACCTTCAATCTTTTCTACTGGCCCCTACTGCCTACAAAACAAGCCCCCATGCTCAGAAATCTTCCCCTGATCCTTCTAGCCCCTGTAGCCAGCTCTAACTTCTACTGATGATTTCCAGTTTTGGTAAATAGTTGTCTCCCCCATAGACTGTGAGCTCGTGGAGGGCAAGGATGATCTATTTCCAGTACTTGACACTATGTCTGAAGCACATTGACTGACAAGTGAAGGCCAAAAGTGTTTGTTAAGACCCTACCACAAGGACTATCATCAGCTCAATTTCCCCATCTTCCCTGGGGGCACACAGCTTGTTAGGACTCAAACAGTCCTAAATTCATGGCTTGTTTTTTCCCTTAGGTTTCAGGATGGACAAAACAGGGACTGCATAATTGTAGGGGGTTCCTTGAAGTTGGACCATGGAATGAGGACAACAGTTTCTTTTGGCAGGAGTAGGGGAGTGTCTGAGCTCTTTCCTTAACCATGAAGGTTTCCTGATGTTAGAACTTAGGGAGTAATTTTATAGAATGGGAACCCTGAGGCCTAGAAAAAGGAAGGGATTTACTCAAATTATATTTAGTTAATACAGAGAGGGGAGGAGAATGGAGGAAAAAATAATGGAAAGAAAGAGGAAAGGAGGTGGGATAGAAGGGGACTGGAGGAGGGAAAGGCAATTGGAGGAGGAGAGATAAATCTGAGGGAAGGAGGAAGGGAGAAGAGGACTCAGGGAGGAAGGCTGGAAGGAAAATGGAGGGAGGTAGGCAGTTGGGATCATCACACTGCCCTGTGATGTGGGACAACGCTCTGGCAGTAGGACCCTAGGGAAGAAGAAAGGGAAAAATTGAGAGTGCTACAGTTAGCTCTTTATCTGCCCCTTGGCTGAGGCAGCCAATGATGGACTTTGGGGCCATTTCTGAGAGACCTTCATTCTCCTACCTTTTCTGTATGGAACCCATCCAAATCTCAAAGCTAGGCTGGAGAGTGGGCAGAGGAGGGCCAAAAACTATTCCCTCAAAGAGGGGAATCTTGGGCTTGAGATTTAAGTTCCTCTCTGAGGGGGGCTCCCAGCTTCCCCAGATGCCTCATAATCCAGAAACCCTGGTCTCCCCCGACCTTGTACTTTCTTATATCTCGGGCCACTTCAGATTCAGGCTTTTTTTTCTAAATCCCAGGTCTCCTCAAACCTTAGGTCCTGCTGAATCTGACCATCACAATTCTGGGGCCTCCTTACCTCCAGCACTGGCTATAATCTTAAGGGGGAAAGAATGAGCAAGTCTGGTCTCAGCCTAGAGAGGACTTGGTGTGATGGTCATTGAAGTCCCACTGGGACTTAATCCTCCTTCACTTTTGGTCACCACAAACTCAAAGCCAAATCCAGATTTAGGCAGGTAGGCAGCACTCCTAGGATTATGCAAATAACCTCCAGGAGTGAGTAGTTTAGGGTCAGCTCCTTCATAAACTGGTTGTAGTGACTGGGCTATAGTCCATAAGAATTATCTTGAGGTGTCCACCTTCCAGACTTTTCTGTCTTAACCCTATTACATATGTTCTCATTATATAGAAAAGGGAGAAAACATGTAAAATCTGATTCAACGTGACAGAACTAGGACCTCTGGGGAGAATTCAAAAGCAAATTTTAGTTTTTAACCAGAAGCCACCTGAAAATGGAATGTGCCCCTGAGAGGTAGTAAGCTCCTTGCCGGTAGAAGTCTCAGGCACTGATCCTTAGTCAGTCAATAAACATTTCATTGAAGCTGGAAGGGACTCTATAGATCCTTTATTTGGTGCAGCTTCCCATTTTACAGGTGAAGGACCTGAGGCTCAGAGGATGTTCTGATAAAGGACGGGGAAGCTAAGATGAGAGGTTATAGATGGGATTGCTGAATGGGGTGGGAGCTTGGATTCAAACACCTACTCTAGTGCTGACATTCTGCTTTTCTTGGAAGCTCCCCCTGCCCGGAACCCATACAGGACCCAATTCCAGACCCTAAAGGCTGACAGGGAATCTTACACATCACGGAAGGTTTTAAGACCTCCAGAGGTGGGATCTTACCTTATGAAGAAACCTATTCCCCTTTGAGGCTGCTCTAATGGGAACCCATTACATGCCTGCCCTCTGTCCTTCCTTCCTTTGCTCACCACTTCTTGAGGACACACAGGGCTTGGAAGCACTTGCAGGGGTGGGGGACTCTGGTTCCTTGGTGTTCACATCCTAGGGGTCTAACTGTCTCGAGCATCTTATATTCTAGTGAATTTCTATGGATGGATGAGGATACGGGGAGGATTTATGAGAACCAGACGTAGGTCGGTAGAGCAGACGATGTTCCCTGTGGAAGAAAGAGACCAGCAGAGGGCAGCCTTCACCGTTCCTATCTGCACAGCTGGGAACAGAGACCAAGGAATTGGGGGAAATGGGGAAGTCTGGGAGCCTGGGATTAGCTCTGTTCTCACGGCCTCTGGGCTCCTCACCTGAGTGTGAGATGGGGGAGGGGAGCGAGTCAAACCCAGTACCCCCAGGATCTCACCCAGCCTTCAGCCTACCTTTGGGATCTACTGGCCAGCGTCATGGCTAACTTGCCCAGGGTCTTGCCAGTAGTGAGAACCTGGCAGAGTCCAGGATTGAATCCAGAACATTGGACTTCAGATCCAGAGTTCTTTCCACTATAGTTACTATCTCTAAGCTTTTCCACCAGGCTTCCCTTGTCCTACAGCTATAGACCACACACCTAGAGTTGGGTCTGGGAATGTGACCCAAGGAGGAGGTTGAAAGAACTCTGTGGGGAACAAGGTGTGGGAAATTTGTTCTTCTCCCCTCCTGTGGGGCTTCCCATGGAGAGAGGTCTATTTAGAGTGGGTTCCCAGCTCACCCCAGACCCCATACAACAGATGCACACAGACAGCAGGGTCAGTTGCTTTGAACCCTGAGCCCAGGTCCCAGCCCGAGGGATAGCGGTAGAACCCACTGCCAGAAGCCCAGAGAGAATGATGATTGGGAAGATGTTAGTTAGACAACTCACAGCTTTCCTCAGCCTGATGACTGGGGTTTGGTCCAGCCCTCCAACATCCAAGATGTCAGCTCCAGTGCTTAGGCCCCTGTCTTCCAAGGTTTCCCAAGGGTCCAGTATTTACTTCCCACTTCCAGGGGTGGGCTCTGGAGATGGACCAGAGATGCTGGTGGAAAATGCCCAGATCTCCCCCTCACCCGCCACCATATCCCACAGCTGGAAGACCTTTCAGGGTTTGAAAGTAGGAGGAGAATCATGGGAACCACTCCATTCTGGTAAGCAGGAGCCTCAAGATGCTTCAAGACTGAGCCCCCAGGTGGGGAGGCCACAGGAAGAGGAAGGGATTCCTGCTGTGTCCCTTCCCCTCAGGCCCAAGGATGTGGTTCGGGAGACATGCAAAGCTGTGCCCTTCACCCAGGTAAGGCTTCAGATAGCTAGGCAGTAAGGGAGCAGGAGAGTAGAGAGGAGAGAAAGCTGGGCCTGGGGTTTGGACTGATGGCCCTCCTGGCCATCTGCTCCTGGGATCTGACTATCTCTATCTCCATGTGTCTTTATGTGCCTTGCTCAACCTCCCCGTCTCTCTGTCTCTGTCTCTCCCTCTCTGGGTCTGTGCCTGTCTGGGTGTCGCTTGCCCATTAGGTGGTCTCCCGGCCTGGCTGTACCTCCATCCGACTCCAGAACAAGTTTTGCTTTGGCCACTGCAGCTCCTTCTACATTCCCAGTGCAGGCCTCACCAGGCCCCACCTCTGCAACAGCTGCTTGCCCTCCCAACATCGCCGAGTGCCTGTCGTCCTTTGGTGCCAGGTAGTTGGCAAACCCTACTCCCGAAGGCGGCTGAAGGTGTCCACCTCACTAGTGGAGGCCTGTCAGTGCCACACACATGTGTGAACAGGAACACATCAAGAACAAAATGATGCCTACTGGACACTCCTGTTAGCAGACATGCTTCTCAGCCCCTGGTAGGCCTCTCTGGCCTATGTTGACCCTCCTGGGCTTCCTCTTCTTCCATTCTCCTTACGATGGTCCCTGGCCTGATATAATCCAGACCAGTAGGCCCAATGGTTCTTGGAACCCTGGGCCCAGAGAGTTGATATTTATTGAGATTTAGGTTTCCTGTAAAAACATAAAGGATCTGCCTCCTTGAAACTATCCTTGCCTGTGTCTGCTCATTCTCCTGGATACAATGAGGGAGAAGGGGGAGGCTGTGCTGTGCTGTGGATGCCAGGCCTTTGGGGAAAATTTCAGGCCTCCATAGGGGTGTTGGGGAGGGGGTATTGGGGTCAAACTGACCTAGAAACCTGGGCTCTGGTACAAGAAATGGTGGGTGGGTAGGCATAGTGCTCCTTTACCAACCCTCCTTGTCTGGGACTCGAGGGAGCTGTTGGGGCCTGGAAGCTTGGGTTCTTGATTAGGGAGCGGTGGGGGGGGGAGAAGTGGGGATGTTGCCCTTGAGGCAGTCCCCCCCTGTCTGGGGCTCTAGGCCACCCCCACCCACCCATCAGTGTGGGGGAGAAGGTGGAGGGAGTCGGGAGCTGTGCAGGAGCTGGAACAGGGCCCCCAAGCAGATGGCGGACGTCTGGCACAGGCGCGAGGACATGTGGTGACTCTGCCTCCTCACTCCCCTCCCCTGGCGGCCCCGCCTCCTCACCCCCCCAGGAGTGGGGGTGGGGGCTGTTCTCTACCCCCCTTAGCTTTCTCCCTTCCTCAGGAAGGGAGCCTCCCAGGTGAGGGAAGCAGGATGGGGGTGGGGGCAGCACTACCTGAGGAAACAGATGGATAGGCCAAGGCCAGACAGAGGACCTGGAAGCTGCCTGGAGGGGAAGAGGAAAAGGTTCTGTTCCCCTTTCAAGAACTCCTAGCCCCCTAACCCTCAGCTTTCTCATCCCCCACCTCTCACCCTTCCACCTTTCAGTCATCCCTACCCCCCAGCCTTTATCACCAGCCTCCCCTCTTTTAGCTTTTCATGGAGATGATTTCTAGCCTTGCTCCCAGGCAAGAAGGCTGATGGACTTTGGCATCAATTCCTCCTGACTTGGTGGGGCTATCCTGAAAGGCCAGGGGGCCAAGCAGCAGGCAGAGGTGGGGTGGGAATAGGGTTTGCTGGAAGCTCACAGTGGTTGGGGGTGGGGAGCCTGGGTCAGTTCCCAGGGTTGATGTGTTGATGGAGGTGGGAGGTTGGGTATCCAGAAGCTAGACATGGGGAACTCTGCCTCATGATAAACCATAGGCCTAAAGCTAGTGGCCAATCCTCTCCATCTCTTTGGCCCTTAGGCTTCTGGGATTCAGCCGTCCTTGGCCCTCAACCCCTCTTTGCTTCCTGGCTTAATGTAAAGAAAAACTTCCTGACAATTAGAGCTGTCCAAAAACAACTGCCACAGGAGATAGTGAGGTCTCCAAACAGAAATTGGATGACCACTTGTTAGGATGCTGCTTAGGTACAAGCCTGGGGATTTTTTCAGCTCTGACAGTCTGTGATTCTGGGGGCTAGGGTCATAGGCCACATTTTCTTCCCATGGTGGGGAGGACCAGGATCCTCAGGATCTCAGCCTGTGGTAGGTATATAGAGGACATCCTTGACCTGCTATCACCTCTCTCCCCTCTGCTCAGTCCATGCCTGTTGTGGGTGACAGGAATTGCCTCCATCCCTGAACTCCAAATGTATGTCCATATGTAGGCCAGTGACCTGGTGGCTTCCTCTCAGCTACCTGGGCTGGCACTGCCTATAGCCCTTCCTCCAGAGTTGGGAAGGATGTTGCTTGCTGTGCCTACCCTCTGTACCAGCTGGAAAACATTGTGTCTGGGGGTGTAAGGGCATCAGTGCCCTTCCCTGGGTGCTGCCAGCATGGGAGGCCCCTAGTTCTGGGGCCTAAGAATAATGGGTTTGTAATGGCTGCTTGGGGAGAGGGGGAGGGGTGGTGCAGGTGGCACGGGAGCTGGCACTGCGGCTGCTAATCAGCTTTGCCAACACCATCTGTCACGGTGGAGCATCTGGGACTCAAGGTGACCCTGTCACCCCTGGTTACAATTACCAGTTTGGCATCTGTATTAAACCTCCACCAGCCGAGGCTGCCGGGCCTGGGGGATGCAGTGGAGCCTAGGCCTGGGCCCAAAGGGATATAGTCAGGCTGGGATGCAGGTTGGTGGGGCCCATAGACACTAATTCCACACAGACCTGAGTTCAGTTGATCTCATTCATCTTTTATGGAGAAACCACCTCTTAAGAGAGGAATCCAGGTTTGGAAGAGCAGAATCTTATGTGTTCAAGCGTACCTGTGCATGTATGTACCCCAGGGTGTGCATGTATGTGAATTTGAGGACAGGTATACTGGCTAGATGTGTATGCATGTGTTCATGCAGGGATGCCTATCCTGGGGGCATACATGTATTGCACATATGTGTGGGTATGTGTATGGCTGAGTGTGCATGTCCCTGGGGGAAAGGAACAGGTGGGTGATTGCAAGTCAGAAGTTCAACTACACTTGACAGAGGTACCTCCTCCTCCAGCTCTCTCTTGCCTCCTAACAATTGTTTCTCCTCTAAAACTTCCTATTTCTTCCTTCTCTCCCTCTTGCTCTATTTGTCCCTATTTCAGTCTCTTGGTCTGTGCCTGTTTCTTCCTGCCCCGTGCCTTTGGGGGTGCCAGCGATAATCTGCTGGGAGGGTCTCCCTGGGATGGTTCTAGACCTGGGATGGGCTGTGTTAGTCCCTGGACTATGACGAGACAGATTAAGCTCTAGGTTCTAAATTAGGTTGGCTGCTGTGTGCTGGATTTGAGAGAAGTTGAACTCTGGGGTTCTAGAGCTCTGGGTTGGGTAGAACCCTGGGCACGGGGTAGGGCTGAGCTCCGAAGGTTGGTGCAGGGACATGCTGTGGACACCAGGGGCCGCCATTGTCCGAGATTTGTTCCCGACCTTGCGGTCTAGGCCAGCCTAGGAGCCCAGGAACCTGGGACCCACAGCTGGTTGAGCCAGGAGCCGTTGTGGGCCGTGTTTCTGACAGTCGTACTATCTTCCTCACCTCTCTCTGCCCCTCTCTATTAGCTAGCAGAGCCCACAGTGTCCCACCCGAACATCCGCAGCTGAATGTGGCCCCCAGAATACCTAATTTGTACGCAGAGTGCCAACGTATACTGATAAGACAGACACCTTCACAAACTGATCCATACACAATTTACACAAACACAAGTACAACCACACAAAGGACCACAGGCACATGCTCACAGCATTCACCTACAGGCAGAGCCACACACACTGCCTGACCCACTGCTCCACACGATTCCACAGAGGCTCCTTCCTATTTACACACGTACTACCCTCACATCCATGTATATAAAGGCAGCCACACATTTTTCTGAAATACTAAGCCTTCTTCGCCCACATTCAGGTCCCCCTCGCCCTGGGAGGAGAGGCCCAGCCAGGACCAGTGCCGGGACGGGGGCGGGAGGGAGGAAGCCAGTAATTTTGCCCCCCACCGGCTTCCTCTTCACCCCCTGCCCACCTCCCAGATTGAAGACCCGGGGGACGCTCCGCTGTCCCTTCCCGGGATCCCCCCTGCCAGCTCCGCCGCCGCCTCCTACATCTGCGCCCAATCTGGCGTCCTGGCGTCCGGCACATCTGCCCGCCGAGCCCCGGAGCGCGGCAGCCGTGCAGCCATCTGGAGCCCGCGGGCCGTGCCGTGCCGGGGCGCACAGGGCGGGGGTGCGCGGGAAGGGGGTAGTGGTTGAGGTGCGGGGAAACTCAGGGGGGTGAGTACAGGGGTGCTGTGTCTGGGGTTGGGTTGAGATGAGAGAGAGAGAGAGATTCAGTAAACATGTGCTGAAGTCTCCTGTGGGCCAGGCCCACAGTATTAGGAATTTCAGAGGAAAGAGATGGAGAAGAGGGAGGGAGAGACACAGAAAGAGATGGGATAGAGAAGAGGAAAGGGTCGAGGCGGAAAGACATTCAATCACAGGTAACATTTGTTGAAACCTCCTTCGGGCTAGACCCGTGATAGAGACTCATGTGGGACAGTGCCAAGGACTGAGTTAGAGACAGAGAGACAAAGAGACATTTATTCAACAAATATCAGAAATCCCTATGGCTTAGGACTTGTGCTGGGGGATCTTGGTTGTGACAAGGACAAAAGTGGAGGCAGAGAAAGACACAGAAACAGAATGCAAATGCCTGCTGAACTGAGTCGGCCAGGCCTGGGCTTGGGGCTTTTAAGGACAGAGGGTCAAGAAGTAGAGGCAAAGGAAGAGAGCCAGAGACACTCATTCTGTCGGCATCTGAAGAGCGTCCCGTGGGCTGAGCCGGCCGGTGCTCGGGGATCTGGGGGAGGGACCGAGCCTGGGAGAGCACTCAGAGGAGGGTAGCGAGACCCGCCCACGCGGGATGGAGAGCGGAAGCAGATAGTGATTCGAGAACGCGAGTGCGCGCTCCTCAGTCCCGCGCGCCTGGGAGCGCGCCACCGCCAGGAATCCCTGGGCGCGCGCCAGTGCGCGCGCGCCTCTGGGCCCATTGGCCCGGGTGGCCGATCCCCAGGGACTCGCAGGCCTGACCCTCCCTCGCTGTATCCCTGTCCAGTCTCTCGGTGTCTCTGGATCTCTCTGGGTCTCTGTGGCGAAACCCCAGCTCCTCCTCCGGGCGCCGCTCCTAACAATGGCCCGATTCACGCGGTGCCCGCCGGCGCCATGGCAACGCCCCCACTCCCTCCCTCCTTTCCCCCGCGCGCGGGCAGCGCGTGCCAAGAAGATGCCATGGTTACGTCAAAGGGGAGCCGCGAGCACCGGGCGCGCACTCTTAAAGGAGCCCAGCTCCGCGGGGCACGGGAGGCTGGGGAGGCGCTCTGCACACACCGGCCAAAAGAGGGAGCCGGAGGTCTGGGGCGGGGATGGCGGGGGGGGGGGGGGGGGGGGGGAGGGAGGAGGGAATGAGGGAAGTGGAGGGGGTGTCGTCCGGGCTCTACGCCCTCTCCCGGCGGCGAGCGTGGGTCCTTGCCCACGTGACAGGCCTCTATGCTCTACCGTGGGCACGGGTGGGTACGTGTGGGTACGTCTGTGCGCGCGTGCCCGCTTTTCTTTTCTCAGACCATCCCTCGTGGGACGCGAGTGCTGTGTAGTGGGAAGTGCGTCTGGACCAGGGGTTCAAATGTTGCCTCTTCCACTTGCTTAACTGTGTGGGAGGCTTCCGTTCTCTGCAGAGACCTCAATTTTCTCATTTGTAAAATGAGGGCTTGGACTAGATAATCTGCGAAGTCTTTCCTAGCTTTGAACCTGTGAACGACCTAGGGAGGGCACTTATTTCTCTCCCTGTTGTAGCAATGATTCAAGAGTGCTAGGAATTTGGACCTAGAATGCCTGATTTTTAGTTAAGCACTTCCCAGTTACTTCGAGACTCCAAGCTTGACCTTGGCCTAGTTATTTCCTCTCCTTGGGCCTCAGTTTTCTCATCTGTAAAATGGTACAATAACGTTTGAATTACCCGTCACCAGGGTTCTTGTGATGAAGATCAAATAAGATATGCAAAGCAATTTGTAAAAGAAAAAAAGGTATGTGTGCGAAATATCAGCTTTTAATATTGATGAGGGGTACAGAAGAACTTCCCAATAATTAAAAAAAAAAGAAATGCTGGGGGTGGAAGAGGAGGGTATTTCCTGATACCAAGTCTACCTCCCACCTGCAGAATAAGAGGTGGGAAGGAGGAATCAGTGCCACTATGTTTCTACATGTACCATCCTGAAGGAAAACCTTCCCTAGAATCATTAGCAGCAACCCTGGATTGCTTGCTCTTAAAATGTAGAACCAAAGGACTTAGGGGTGGAAGGGATATTAGAAATTATCCCCTTGATTATGGGATCATAGGCTTCAATTGGGAGAGGCCTTAAATGGCAAAGCTAGGATTTAACTCCAGAGTCCCAATGCAAATGTTTTGTATTATGTGACTTTTTATATATGTTTGCTTTATTGGAGATTCCAGCCTCTCCTTTCGGAGGTGCACCAAAGGGTTGGTGTCTACTTTCTGCCTTCAGGGAAGAGAAAGGGAATAAGCACTTACTAAAAGCATCTATTATGTACCAGTATATCAGATATGTCACTTGATCCTCACAATAACCATGTGAAATGATATTATTATCCCCATTTTACAGATGACGAAACTGAAGTGAATTGCTAATTACATTGCCGTTAAGCTCCTGAGACTGGAGCTGAACCCAGATCTTCTTGACCCTAGCCCTAGGGTGGGGAACCTGTGGCTAGCCCCATCATTCTAACCACTGCACCACCTAGCTCCTTCTAAGAAGAAGAGGCAGATATGCTGGTGAAAAATAGCCATACCTCCTCCTCACCTGTAACCAATGCAGAGACCTTTCTGGATTGGACATCCTGGGGGGCTACCCCATCCTGGCAAAGCAGGAGCATCAGAGCATCTCCCGACTGAGAGAAAGCCTGTGGGGGAGGCCACAGGGAGAGCAGAGTAGTTGCTTGCTTTGGCCTTTTAGACTGAACTTCAGGAGAACAGCACTCTTATCTAGGCCTCCCACTTACCCCGAGTTTTACTCAACACAGGGTTTGGGGGGTTGAGGGGACGTAGTAATGCACCTGCTATTTCACTGATATGGAAAACTTCCTGATAGCTCTCTCTTCCCTGCAATGTAGGTCTTTAGAGAGTTGCCCCGGGACACAAAAGTTCCGAGGCTCCCAAAGCCGAGGTGTATCAGAGATGGAACTCAGAACCCTCCTCTTCCTGGCTCCGTGGCCAGCTCTCCTTGGTCCAGTACTTCATGCAGCCTACAGCAAGCCTTCATTATATATGTTTGTTGAATGTGCCACTCCTTGTGTATGTGTTCTGGGGTCTCTGCCCCTCCCTGTCCCTAAATTGGGACAAAGTTATTGCTGTATCTGATTTCTGTTCTTCCAATACCAGTGTTCGCTCACACCCAATTTTCAGGCTGGGAATCTTGGCGCAGCGGATCTACGACCTAGAGCAGTACTCCCTTAAGGGACTTGGACCTGTAGGCCCAGGCTGGGGCGGGGGGGGGGGTTTTGGCGGGGGGTAGGGGTGCCGTGGGCGAGGGCGCGCGCGCGCACGGAATTGGTAGAGCGCGCACGTTGCTGTCTGGAGACTGCGCGATCCCCAAAGGCTTGCGCGCAGGGAGGCCCAATGTACTAATGAATATTCATTATTTGGGGATTGGAGTGGGGCTGGCACCCACTGCAGACAGCTGCGCATTCCCCCCTATCTCCCCTTAGGGGCTCCCAGTTTATCCCTACTGAGGAGGAGATGGGGAGGGAAAGGGAAGGGGGAGGGAGAGACAGACAGACAGACTGATAGTGCGAGGTATGGGATTGTGGGTCCATATGTCATCCTGCGACTGTGCTTGTACGTGTCCGCACGAAACTGTGGGTTCGAGGGTTGCAATCTAGGGAAAAGCGTCCTCGGGGTTGTGTCTCGAGGGTGTGTGTTCTTGGAAGCTGAGTGTGTGTCCGTGGGGCTGTATATTCTCAGCAGCGGTGGGAGGGTGTGTCCCTGAGGGAGGTCCGGGTGTAACAATGTGTGTAGCTCAGGGCCTGTTTGGCGCTGCTGGGGAGAAGGCTCTAGTTCCCTCAGTGATCGGGAAGGTGGGGATGTGGCACAGGTGCCCGTGCCAGGCACGTGTGGGCCCCCGCTCTAGCCGGGCCAGGGCACGTTGGTGCAGGTCCCTCCCCCGTGGAAAGTTGGGCAGGTAGAGCAGGGAGGGCGGCCTGGGGCAGCTTCGCGCACCTGGGGAAGTAGGCTAGGCGCCCAAGGTCCCCCAGTGGGGGGTGAAGGGCGGGACAGAGTTGGGCAGGGTCTGACCGGGAGAGCGGGGCGGGGTCCTGCACCTGAGAGAAGATAGGGCCACTGCTCTTTCCATTCCCTTAGCCCTAACCGTCCTGGTTATCTGCGGCCCCAAGGGAGAGACCGAGAGCCAAAGAAATCCAGAGACACCAAGAGAAGAGGAGAGAAACAGAGAACAAGGTCACGGTTTGTCCGTCAGTCGGATTAAATCACTGTCAGGGGGAAGCCAGGAAGGTTATGGCGTCAGGATTCCTGACTTCTTTCTTTTCCCTAGCTCTTGAATCCTGCCCCTCCCTGGACCTTAGTCTCCCTACCGACCCCCGCCCCCTACAGAATGGGCACAGGACCGGAATTCTGCCAGTGCCAACCGAGCCCGGGCCTGGCCCTCGTTTCTGGGCACAGCTGCGGACCCAGTGGGGCTGGAATGCAGCCTCTCCCGAGAGATGCCAGCTGCCCCTCCCCACCCCCAGCTGTCTTTGCCCCGGGGTGGGTTCTGTCTCTTGTCTTTCCCCTGACTGGTCTCTGTTTTTAAGAAGTACTTAGCCCCCCAAGACAGCAGTAACAACGTCTGACGAGTGTAGACGGCTTCCAGTGCACTGGACGCTGCCGTTCTCTTTTGTCAGAGAAGAAGGGGGTAGTACTGGAAGCCTTGAATTCTGGGTTAAGTCTGGAGGATGGGAGAGCTGTACTAGTCTGTGTGCCTTTGGAGGGGGAGGGGGCTAGAAGAACACTTGCCTTCGGGTCACTGAGATGTGTGTGGGTGAGTTGGGGAGCAGGGAGAAGAGAACTATACAACCTTGACACTGAAATAGGAAAATGTCTGGGAAGGATTCAAGTACCCCAACCGGACATACACCTAAATCTGGAGATTTTAAACCCTAAAGGCACTCATACACAAAAAAGGCTACAAATAGACACATGCTACAGATTCATACACTTATTCTTAGACACAGGCTGTATATACAACTTATACAAACATTCATCTATATACTCACACTTAGCCATGCAGCAAGTCACGTGGCACACTCATCCAAATTCACTCACACTCATACAAATACAAGCATATAATCACAGACTCAGACATATTCCTACAGACTCATGTAGACAGTTACACACAGATACATGCTCACAATCATAGAGATTAAGACACTTATATAATACTAACTTGCTCTCACACAGATATATACAAATATACATTTTCACACACACAAACAGATACAGAGACAAAAACACAAGCTCATGAAAGAGGACTCTGAGAAGGAAGGGATCTTAAGAACTATCTAGTCTAACACCCTCGTTTTGCAAATGCAAAAATTCATATGCTTATTCAAAGAAATACACAAGCACATGAATTCACAGACATATACAGACACACACACACTCACTCACTCAGATGGGCTCACCCAGCAACCTTCCCAGCCCTGCCCTTCCTCAAACACAAGTCTTATTCAGGCCACATTTCCAAGTTTCTACTGGGTTCTCCTGGGGTCTCTTGGCTACAAATGAAAAGTTTCCCAAATGGTTTCTCAGCTTCCCCTTAGGGAAAACCCACAGGCCCCTCCTTTCTACCAGGTGTGCAGTAGAATTGTCACTGTTTGTGTGTGTTCAGAATCTGAAGAGTGGCTGAATCAATGCTAAACTCCCAAAGCACCCAGAAAGAACCTTAGTTGGTTTAAGGGCTTAGAGTGCTAGAACCCTCTGGGTACACTGAAGAACCCCAAAGTTAACAGTACTAACTGACATTTATAGAGCACCTTAAAGTTTTCAAAGCACTTCATGTATGTGATCTTACACAAACTTCACACCAGCCCTCACAATAGGCATTGTCAGTTTTGTCATTCTCATTTTATTGAAGAATCAACTGGGATGAGAAATTAAATGACATGCCCAGTGTTGGAGGTGAGACTCAGAGTCAGGTCTTCTGACTTCAAGTTCCACACTCTATTTACCCTGCCATCCTGCCTCTGGAGATTAAGATAACAGCAATAGTAATAACAATAATTTATATGGGCTTCCCCCCTTTCTGTTTCTTATCTGATCCACATCACTGTGGATGGAGTTGGACATGGGAAGTGTTTATATCCCTGCGTTACAGATGAGGAAACAGAGGGGTGAAATGATTTGTCCTAGGTCACTGCAAATTAATCTTGGGACAGAGACTGAAATGTATGCTTCTTAGCTTAGTCCAGTAGCTTTCCACCACACCCCAATTTCACAGTTACCCAATCCAAAATTGCTTTAAATTAAGGAAATATTAAGTGGCCAGATATTATGCTAGATGCAGACAGTACAAAGACAAAAATGAAAAAATTCTGTCTTTGAAGATCTTTGTCTTGAATCGGGAGATTCTGAAGGTTCTGGCATACTTTTCCCTTGGGGAATTTTCAAGAAGGTTATTTATCCCCATTCACAGCTAGTTCTACTCCCAGGTCCCACCATCAGGTCTGAGTGAACAGGAATGTCAGAGGGAGAAACCAGTGAGCTTCTAAAGGAAAGAGAAGGACTTGGATAGGGAAAAACAATGATGGCGTCTGGTGTTGGGGGAGAGATTGAAGAAAAACGGAAGAGGTTGGGCCAGGAGAGAGAGGGCTTAGAGGGAGTGTGAAGGCTGGAAGAAAAGAATGGCGAGGACAGAATAACTTGGGAAAGAATGTAGTGTGGGAATGAAAGGGGGTTGAAGGGAAAGTGATCTGGGAGAGAAAGAGGGGGCTCAGGCATAAGGGAAATGGAAAAAAATGGGAACTAGGGAAGAAGGGAAATTGGGCAGAAGGGGGATGAAAGATGGAGGAGGGTTTTGGGAAAAGAGGTGACTGGCCCATGTTAAAGAGGGAAATATGGTTTAGGGTTAAGTAAGGGAGAGGGAGAGGGAAAAGGAGGGGTTAAGAGAAGGGGTGGGGTGGTGAAGAGAGTGCTGAAAGAAGGAGAGGTATCAAGCATAGTACAAACCTGTCCCCCGGCCCCCAGCATCCACTGCATCCATCCATTGCTCTGTAATGTAAACAGCATCTCCACATACTATCCCCAGCTTATCTTCCTCCCATTTGTCCCCCAGGTAGGACCCAAATACAGCTGCTGCCCTAATGAGACTTCCAGGGGTTTCCGGGCTCCCCCTTTTTCAACTTAGCCCACCTGAGCAGGAAAGACCTCTCCAACAGTTTCTCCCCACACCCTGCTCCTGCCTGGAACTCACCTGCTTCAAACATTCCAAAGCCTTGGAAGTTGCCAGCTGGGCCCCTAGATGTTTTCAGTCTTCCCCACCTCCCCCTGCACACACCTGCATTGTGAAAGGGCCGCACCTGCTGCCAACTGGGGCCAGGTGGGCAGCCTTAGCCAGGAGGAACATTGGGGCATTCCAGCTGTGACATTCCAGCTGTGCCCAACCTACCTGCTGGAGGCTTGCTCCAGGGAACCCCCTCTCACCCCCCCATCTCCTGGATGATTTCTCATTGGCCAGGTATGTCTGGGTACCTGGTGGAGGGGGTATGCACTCACTTGGCTTGAAGGACCATCCCTACTGCCTATTCTTTCTTATCACCCCCACCCCCTTCAGATCAGTTGTAGACTGAAAAGCAATGAAAGTACGGGTTGTGTTTTTTTCTGGTTGTGCATGTGTTAACAGACACTGTGTTAGTCAATGAAGTTTGTAAGGGGAATGATGGGGGGGGGGGAAGAAACAGTTTTCCATCATTGCATAACAATCGATCATCTCTATGATAAGTGCATATTTTGTACACATCCTGCTTTGCAATTTAAGAAATGCTTTACATGCATAGAGAGCTGGTCTTGGAACATGGAAGATCTAGGTTCAAGTCCTAACTCAGACCCATACTACTCTCTCGATCTCCAGCAAGTTACTTAACCTCTAAGTGTTCCAGGCCACTCTCTAAAACTAAGTTGCAGAAGGCATGGCCCTGAATTGGTAGAGGCAGTTTCCTTACCTAGTAGTTCTCCATGCCAACGAAATCACATCATCCCTATACATGCTATAGCACAAGGAGACCCAGGTTTTAGACCCAGTCTTAGGTTCAGATGAGTTAACAGAAGTGAAAAATAGAGGAAGATATGTTACATACACATGCTATTATGTTTCTTTTAGGGGAATGATTGCTTTTCTCCATGTCCCCCTAAGCTGGCCCAGGAGAGGAGTCTCTTCAGGGGCACAGATGGGAGGGGGAAGAGGGGCAAGGTACACAGGTAACTGAGGGGCATTTCACCTTGAACCTTCATTCCTTGCTACCTAATCTGTGCTCAGGCTGAATGTGGAGCTGCCTTCTCCCTCCCTTACTCCTCAGGCTCCTAGACTCACTCAGCAAAAGGCCCAGAACAGATATTTTGGTAGGTAGGTCTAAAGGTGGCTTATTTATGCTTTCATCCAGACACTCTTGTCTCCATTACATTTCCGTAGCTGGTCAGTTTTTTTTTTTTTTTTTTTAGCGGGGAAGATAGCAGTCTTGGAGCTCAGTAGTTGCTGAGAGGCAACAGAATAGACTAGAGATCCAAAAGGAGGGAACAGTGCCTCACACTCTCTATCCCTAGCTCCCGTTGGTCTGTTCAGAAGAACTGAAGTTATATGGGTGGCTCTTTTGGTCTCCTTAGGGGGGGGGGGCTGGATTAAGACCCTCTGGTGTTCCAGATAATGGGGAAGGGAGGGGACCTGGGGAAGGGAGAAGTACCATCCTTGATTATGATTACTTGCTTTGCAAGTTTCCCTAGGCCAGGTGAGGAGGCTGGTCTCTTTGAAGTTAACCCAAAATAAGCCAGGCCCCCTGCCCAGTGTACCCCTCCCAGTCTCCCCATCCCCCTCCTCAGCAGTATTGAAACTTTAAACGGTGTTAAAAGTTTCTGTTTACGAGGAGCCCTTGAATTTTTAAGGACGTATCAATTCCCTCTCTGGCCAAGTCTTTTCATCCGCAGCTGCTAGGGAAAAGAGGATCGGGAGGATGGAGGGTTTTGAAATCCTCTGGGGGGTGAGCCTCAGCACACCGAGACACATTGGGGCTCACACATACACACAGCACCCACCCTCCCAAACGTACACACACTTGAAACCCCCACCCCAACAGGCTAAGTGACGATGAAAATTGCAAGAATATCCAGGCTTTTGCACAGAATCTACCTTGTGGTCTGCTGCTGGGGAGGGGATTATTTCAGACACATTCCCCACTTCTCTGAGTCAAGGGGACCAGGGGCCACACCCACAGGAGCTCTACTCTTGTCTCATTTCTCCCCCTGACTCAGAGTAAGCAATTGTGGGCCTGGTGCTGAACTGGGACTCAGCTAGAATCCAGGACATTCTCTCTCTCTCTCTCTCTCTCTCTCTCTCTCTCTCTCTCTCTCCCTCCCTCCTTCCTTTCCTCCATCACCACCTGCAGCCCCTCCTTTGTCCCCCACCCCCAACTCGGAGTTGATCTCTATTCTCTCTGCCCAGGAAGGGGGAGGGCTCACCTGAGACTGGGATTGAGCCAGAGAAAGGCAGTCATTCAGGGGATCCTGGAGCCAGCAGTAATGTGGGAGGGGAAGTGGAATGTCAAGGGGTGTCCCTGAGTGCGGGAGGGGGCGAGGGGCACCCACAGGCTGGAGGAGGCTCTGGAAATACATGTCTCCTGTCACCAAGAAAGGAGGTGACAGGAGCACACACATACACATACATAATGTGTCTGTGGTGCGACAGGGTGTCAGTACGACCCAGTGGTAGTGGGCTTGTCTAGTGTTTGGGAGAGGGGAGGCGTGCCACTAAGCATGCCGATGTGTCACTGTGTGTCCGTGGGTGTCAATGTGTGTCTGCGTGTGTGTCAGTGTGTCCATGTGTAACTGTTTGTTAGGGTAAGTGTATGTGTGAGAGAAAGTATGTGTCGGCGTGGGTGTGAGTGTGTGTCCGTGTGTGCAGCGGGGGTGGGAGAGGGCGCGGTCGGGGCGGGAGGGCCGGGCTGCCTCCCTCCCTCCCTTTTTCCCTCCCTCCCTCCCCCCCTCTCTCTAAAGTGCGCTCGGTTCCAAACTTTGTCTAAACTTTCACTTTCAGAGAGCACTGCAAGGCGGGGTTACCGAGCGGCATGGAGTAGAGAGCGAGAGAGGAGGAGAGTTGGAGAGGAGAGGGAGCGAGCGAGCGAGCAGGGCGAGCGAGGAGGCAGCCAGAGCGGCGGAGGCAGCGGAGGCAGCGGCAGCTGCGGCGGCGGCGGCTGCAGCAGCGGCTGCGGGGTTCAGGGCAGGCTCGTCAGGAGCTGGAGCGCGGCTCGCCCACTGCCTGGCCCAAGCTGAGCTGAGCTGAGTCGCACCTCACAGCGCCAGCCGCGCGGCTCCTCGGACAGCTAGCGATGTACTCCCCGTACTGCCTCACCCAGGTAACCGGCCGCCGCCGCCCCCGCCCCGGGGCTGGGGAGGGTGTGTGTGCGAGCGCATGTGTCTCCTTGCGGGCTGTCTGCGAGTGGGTCCGGCTACCTCCGAAAGACTGCATGTCGTGTCAGTCTGCGCGAGGGTGGTGTGTGCGAGACAGTGTGGAACGGCGGCTGTAGGCGCGCGTGTGCCAGGCTGCGTGTGTGTCTGCGAGAGTGTCAGGCTGCGAATGAGTGTGAGTGTGAGCGTGAGTGTGTGTCAGTGTCAGTGTCGGAGTGGGGGTGGGAGTGCGTGTGGAGGGTGTGACTGCCAGGGGGAGGGGGGCCGGGGAAGCCCTCTCAGCAGGGCCTGGCGCTGCCCGCCTTAGCGCGGGGCTCTGCTCCCCGCCCCCCCTCCGCTCCCCCCCCCCCCCCCCCGCCTGCACAGGGCCCTGCCAGGCTCAGCTCCACGGCCGCGGGGCGGGCCACACTCTCTCCAGGGCCTTTGTTTTCCTCCCCGCACATGGGCGCAGAGTTCAGAAAATGGCGCGTCTCCCAAATTTATTTCGGGAATAAAAAAGAGCCAGAGTCGCCGTGAGGCATAGACCCGGAGCAGCACTCCCGGCCGGCTGGCTGCAAGCTGCGGGGGGCGCTCGGCCTCCAGCCCGGGCTCAAGCTCGGGCGGGTGGCGCTGACTGCCCCCTCGGACGCCGTGACTCCTTCCCTTCGTCAATCCCTCCGCAAGTCTTCCTCTCTAACTCCGTCTAGGTCTCGCCTGTGCGGGGGCCGCGATCTCCCGGCGCTCAACCTCCGGTTCCGATTCCAATCTGGGGCTCAGGCAGGCAGAGAGTCTGACAGCGCAGAGGGCCTCCCTTCCCGCTAACTCCCGAGCCCGCTGCCTCCCTTCCCGGGCCTCTTTCCCCGCCCCCCGCTCGCTCCATAAACTTTTTCCGCCGCAAACTTTCTAGCCAGCACAAGCTATGTGCGGCTTGTGGTGAAGAGGCCGAGCCTGAGTCGAGTCTTCTCGCGGCCCGACTCCCGCAGGACAGGAAATCCCCGTGCCTCCTGACCCTTAGCTCGGGTCCTGAGGTGAAAAGAGGGGTGGGGTGCAGTGGGCGAAGTTGCTGCACCAAACACTAAGCCCGGGCTTTACTCAATTAGGTGGCAAGCTGTCTCAAATACGAATAGAAGGCGCAACAGGCCCCGCGCCATAGAACGAAATAGCTCAAGAGACCCTGCGATATAAGGACCCGAAGTGGGAGCTCGGGGCAGAGGCCATGCTCACAGCTCTGCTCCAAGGCTTCCCTAAGTGTGGACCCCATAAGTGAGAGAAAGGATCAACTTCTTTGTCAATGACGGTGTATGTCTGCACTGCCGGGAGGCCCCATAACCCCGTGTCTGTCCTTGTCGCCCGACATTCAATCAGGCCCCCTCTGCTTAGCCCAGGGAAAGGGGTTCCTGGAAACAGCACCAGGGCCAGGAAATTTGGGAATTGCTGTATCCCTTCCCCCCCCCCACCTCCGCATTGGGGCACCAGTTTTCTGAAAATTCGGAGAGTCCCAGGCCACATGAGGTGGTCCAAGCTCTTTACCAGAGTCACCTCTGTTCTTAGGGAGGAAGTGACTCCTAAAGGTCCTCGTCCTTAGGGTATAGAGACGGCTATCGGGGGGGAAAAAGTCGGCTCTGACTTCGGGGATACTGGGACCTCCGTAGGTTAAGAGCTAGTGGGTGATGAGTGAGAGAGGGCAGATCAGGTCAGGGCCTTGAGCAGACCCTTCTGGCTGAACTGGATGGTCTGTGTAAAGATGAGGCAGTTTCTCTGCAAGTCTGTTGTGTCTATTATAGTGTGAGTGTGTGCATTAGAAATTTATATCAATGTATGGAATAGTAAGTGAATGTTTGGAGGCCTGTGTATCAGTATGAATTATGTATGTGTGAACTTCCTTTCTTTTTCACTCAGACTCTAGAATTCGGGTGTTCCTGTTGGTGAAATTGGCAGAATCTGGGAAATTGAGAGCTATAGGCCATCTTGCCCCTGACCCTTGAGCTGAGGCATTGGGGACATGAACACCTCAGGCCCAGAAGACCTGCTGGGCTGAGCCTTCTAACTCTGGGGCCTACTTCTCCAAACATGGCCTCCGGTTCTCCCCTTCAACGAATTAACCCTTCATGGTCTGAGCTTGGGTTCTTCGAAGTTGCTACTAGCCGTCAGAACCTGGGTCCAGAGACAGAACCAGAGTGTCATCCCCATTTGGGAGGAATTAGGTCTGACCTCCCAAAGGTTTAGATCTAACATGCTTCACACCCTCTGCCCACGAGTTTTCCTCTAGCTTCTAACCATCTTTGATGTTCTTGTTGGCTCTGCTACTTGCCCGATGTCCCCAAGACCGTCCCGAGGCTGGGAACCTTGTGCTCTCTTTCCTGTGCCCCCCAGTGTACCCAGGTGAGCTGCACTGGCTCCCCAGTCTTTGGGCAGGGGGTCTGGGCCCCGGTCTCCCTCCCCCCAAAGCGAGGGTGTTTGTGGTCGAGCACAGCCGCTGCCTAATTATCCATTTCCCAACTCTGTACTTTTCTTTTCAAGCTGCTCTAATGACCTGCAATTTTCTTTTCCTCTTTCCCTTTCCCCCTTTTCTCCTTTTCCCCATCTGTTAAACAAAAAAGTAACTTTATCATCTTCTCTCTCTCTGTCTCTGTCTTTCTCTCTCTCTCTGTCTCTATCTTTCTCTCTCTCTCTGTCTCTCTCTCTCTGTCTCTGTCTTTCTCTCTCTGTCTCTCTCTTTCTCTCTCTGTCTCTCTCTCTCTCCATGGGTGGGGACATGGAAGGATTGGGAAGGGGGCAATTGGGGCAGAGGAGGTGAGGCCAAGGACAGAGAACCTAGGAGGTGGCAGGGTGGGGAACTCTGGCTGGTACCCCGCCTATCATTTCCTTGGATTTCAAAATCGCTTTGGGCATAAAATATTGATTCTTCTGCTGACTGTCAGATGGAAAAAGGCAGGGAGAGAGCAGACTTGGACTGGCAATGACATGAGGAAGGGTGGGAGAAGTGAAGGACATCCCTTTTCCAGGAGACCCCCGGTCTTTTAGAGGACTTTGCGGTAGGGGTAGGTGGTGTGGGGGAATTCTGAGCTGACTCGGGCTTCTGGTGATCTTTGTGGATTCAAAGTCTGAGCCAATCAACAACCTATTCAGGATTTGGGAGTGGGATGAGATTTATCACTTTCTAAAAAGAAATTTTTTTAATGCTTCCCCACCAAAAAAATAAAAAGCTCAGATAAACTGAGATGAAGACAGAATGGTAAAAAAAAACAAGGAGACAGCAAGAGCTATAGGGCTGAAGAGTTTGGTTGAGTAGAAAGGATCAAAGGGAACAGATTGGGCCTCCAATCTGGGCTCTTCGGCTCAAGTGTAGGGCAAACCCAGAAGTCTCAGCCCTGGCCCTTTGGTATTTCTCGGCTGTTTCCCTGTCCCCACCTCCTCTCCAGTCAGATTTCTCTATAACGAATTGAACACCGGAGGCTTTGATGGACCCAGTAAGTGGCCCGTGGAAAAAACCCTCTGGGTCCTGCCCCCATACCAGGCTCCCTGCCCCGTCATCTTTTTGTATGTTCCTTCGACTGGACATGAGGGACAGTGGTCTTTTGTCTTTCTCCCCCTCTGAGTTGTCTCTCTGTGTCTCTGTCTCCCTCTCCATCTCTGTCACTCTCTTTCTCTAAAACCAAAATTGGCTTTGATTTTAAAGTCAATAAATGAGCAGGAGCAGAGCAGAGCAGGGGCCCTGGTGGGGAAAGAGTCGAGAGGGAGAGAGGGGGAAGAGGAAAAGGAGGAGGAGAAAGGGATGTAGAAAAAGAGAGGGAAAGGGGGAAAATAGAAAAGAGAAGAAAATGGAAGAGAGTAGAGAAGGGATAGAGAAAGAGAAGGAAGGAAAGAGATGGGAGGAGAAAAGACATTGAGAGGGAGGGGAGAAAAAGAAAATAGATGGAAAGAATGAGAGAGGAGAAAAGGTAAAGAGGAGCTGGAAAGAATGGAGAGAGGGGAAGATAAAGATGAGGAGGGGAGATTAAGGGGGGAAGAGAGGGAGGGGGAAAAGAGGAAAGATAGAAGAGGAGAAAGTGATTCAGGAAGAGAGCTGGAGAGAACGATGTCAGGGGAAGAGAAACAGAAAATGTCATGGGGCAGAGGAGGAGAGGTGGGTGAAGAGAGGAAAGGAAAAATATATAGGAAGAAAGGAGACAGAGAAAGGAAAAGGCAGAGAGAGAAGGAAGCCAGAGGACCAAGGAAGGGATGAAAGATGGGAGGAGGAAAGGGAAAATAATTTCTTGGAAAAAGCAGAGAAATCTAGGGCAGGAGCAGTGGAGCTGGGGCCTGGAGGGGTTCAGAGCTCCGTCACCCAGATGAGATAAAGATGGATAGGAAACCCCATGTCACATACACAGAAACATGCATGCACACACAGAGATGAAGAAAAGAGAAGAGTATGTACACAGATATATTCTCACACAGGCATACAAAGAAACACTTAGAGATGGATAGGGAATCATACAGACAGACAGACATGCTCACAAACATATGTAATACAAACATAGTTAAATGCTTACACACGGGAAAAAATAGCTCACCAATAGGTATGACTTATTTGAACTACTTATCTCATTATAAAGTAAGTAAGAATACCCCCATTTCATAAATGAAGAAACTGAGGTTCAAAGAAGTAAAGGAATTTACTCAGGGTCAAATAGTATGTATTGGAGTTAGAACATGAACCCAGACCTTCTGACTTCAAGTTCAATACTCTTATATTGACCCAGGCTGCCTCATGTCTGTATATAAATATGTACAAATACGAATGTATAGTCACACACAGGCACCTGTGGAAAAATATGGGTGTGCATACAAACAGACATGCATATAACCACATATTCAAACTGTTTTATTTCCCTAATAGGATTGAATCATGTTGGAGGCTCCTTTCCCTGGTCTCCTGATTTAGTCTCTTCGTGACTGCTCACAGATAAACCCTTGAACCTGATTTCTTCCTAAATGGGATAGTTCCTATTTCAATAAGCTGTCCCCCATTCCCTTTGACCCTAAGTGCCTATTCCCCAGTCTTTCTCCCCCTATTTCCTCCAATATAACCGTCAGGCCAGGAGACCTTAGTGGTGTCCCTCAAAGTGTCCCAGGCTGATGTAATTGAGTCTCATTAATCCTCGTGACTACACCAAACCAACCTTGTGGTTGGGAGGCACACTTGACTATTTTAATTCAATCTGATTACCTATTTTGTCCTAGGGCACTCTGCTAGGCATTTTATTGGAGGGGTGTGGGTGGGATGGGGGATACAGGAGGGCATGAGAACAGGGTAGAAAGCAGTAAGAGGGAACTGGAGGATAATATGGATAATAGCATATAGGAGAACCTAGAGGTACATGATGTTCACCTCTGACCTGTGGGTGTGGAGATGTGGGAGCTGGGGTCCTGAACCATCTGAGGCCTTCATTCTGGATGGGAAGGAGGTGTCCAGGAGGAGCCATCTAGGGTAGCATCTAGGGGCAGGGTAAGAGAGCTGATCTCCAGAAAACCAAGAAGCCCAGGAGAAGAGGAGGAGGAGGAGGAGGAGAGAAGAGGGATTACCTTTAAAAATATGGGCTAGAATGGGGAGGAGAATGGAGTTCAGGAAGGGCCAGGAGGAATTCATTCTGGGTAAGGATTGAGGGACTGAGCTAGGGGTCAGAAGGTTGAGTCTAATCCCCCTTTTGGATAAATCCAGGAAACCTTCAGAGGTAAGGCTGTGCTGGCTATACAGGATAGGAATGAAAGGAAGGCATGTGGTTCATATCCACTTGTACAGATTGGAGTCATCTGGATAAAGAAGACTATGGCAGGGGGGTGTTGACATAAGAGACAGACCCTAGCCGAGGATTGAGACAAGGAAACTATGAGAAGGGTGGGGCAGGACTATGGGTGGGGAAACCTCACAGGCACAGACATAAAGAGGCAGGTAGGGTTAAATTAGGCCAGGTACTGTGAATCCTGGTGTCAAGATAGCTGCTGGATACATTGGACAAAAAGGATGAATGCACATCAGGAGACTGAATTGACCAGTACGTGGTACACTGCTCTAACAAGGCAATAATGGAATAAAGCCCATTGATTGCCCTCCCTCCTGTAGTTAGTCTGGGCCCTCTATTTCACTCCTCCTCAGGGGAAAGAGGGTCCCTCACCCTAAATCTGAGCTAAGACCTGTGGGCTCCAGGGTCTATTACTTCTCTTTCCCGTGGGTGGGGAGTATGTATCCATGTACACATATTAATTCTGTGTTAAGACTTTGGAAAAGTGATCAGACCATGTCTGAGCCTCAGTTTCTCTGACTTCTCTACTCTCTCCATGTCTCTTCTTCCATTCTCATAATTATGTCACCTGCTGTTCCTTTCTTGTTCAGTTTCCTCTCCAGGTATAGGAATCTAAGGGGGAAGGACGAGGGAAGGCTCTCCTAAACCTAATCCTGGCTCTGAGTTTGTGGGACAGGGGATTGTGTTAGTCCTCTCCCTGAGGGTGAGACACAGGAATGGAGCAGAGGACTCCTTTACCCTTCCAGGCCCTGAAGTCATTGCATTGTAGATTATAGTAACAGAATCTGAGCTTGGTAGGGGTAGCAGAAAGGGAGGGGGAATAGTTGGGAGAACAGGTAATTTGGTATACATTCATATTCATTCACATGGGCCTCATTATGTCTGTCACTGTTCTTTTATGACTTTTCCTATGTTCTTACTTGGAGCTTGTTGGTCAGTCTATCCAGTGATTGTGATGGTGGCAGTGGGTATACCTTGACCTTGTGTCTCTGTCCGTCTTGTGTCTTTCTGGGAACATGGTGGTAAAAGAGTACAGTGAAAGAGCTGTGTTCTGAGTCAGGAGGCCTAGGATTTTAGTTCTACCACTTTCTGAGTGACTGTAGGCAAGTCCCTTCACCTAGCTTGGGCTCAGGGTTCCCTTTGTAAAATAGGGACAATCATCCCCAGCACAGCCTAGCCCAGTTCATGGGTTGTTGTGAGGATCCAGTGAGGTAAATAAAGGATATAAAATTATTTTGGAAAGTATTCTACACCTGGGAGGAATAACAGACAGTTCTTGTCATTATATGTCCATTGCTATTGTTGTGTCCCATCTATATACTACGATAATTTGACCAGCCTCTGCTGGGCCTTGGTACTGGACCTAGCAGGGCCCACTGGCAGTTCAGTGCATAGAGGTGATATGTACAGGCGGGTGGCCTGTGCTCACTAGCTTTTTCCATGAAGGGGAGGGACCCGCTATTGGTGCCAGGTTTGTTCTGGGTCCAGAGGAGCTACCTCCATGAAGGCAGGACCAAAGCTGTAGAAGCCTTAGCCTAGTCTGGTCCCAACCCCTGCTGAGCCCAGCCCTTCCCCAGACACCCCTAATCTGGGCCAGGTGGCTTAAAGCCTCCTTCTGCCTATACCTCCCCCCCCCATTCCCCAGAAGTCAGCCCCAACTCAGTCTGGGACAGAGACACTGTTGTGTGTGTGTGTGTGTGTGTGTGTGTGTGTGTGTATGTGTGTGTGTGTGTGTGTGTTTGGGGAAGAGAAGCAGCAGGGCTAGGGAGAGAGGTAGAAAGCAGTTGGACAGACCTCTCTCTGTCTACCCTGTGGCTCCTTCTGCCCATTTGAGATTGATTTTGGCTGCTTCTCTGAATCTGTCCTGGGACTGCCATGGGTGTCTGTCCATCCAGCCTGCACATCCTCCTCTCTCCTTCTAGATCAAGACTGTTCTATCTGTGGGGTACCAGTAGCCTCTGCCCCAGAATCCAGTAACTGCTTCTGTGGGTGCTGAGGCCTTTACCAGAAGCATATTTGTGCTAAAGGTTCTAAGCAACAAGAATTTGACATTTCTTTCTTTTCCTTTCCTCCTTTCTTTCCTCCTTCCTTTCTTCCTTCCTTCCTTCCTTCCTTCCTTCCTTCCTTCCTTCCTTCCTTCCTTCCTTCCTTTCTTTCTTTCTTTCTTTCTTTCTTTCTTTCTTTCTTTCTTTCTT
>NW_027185755.1:3568906-3574821 GCF_028583685.1 Petaurus breviceps papuanus | reverse complement strand
CTTTCTTTCTTTCTTTCTTTCTTTCTTTCTTTCTTTCTTTCTTTCTTCCTTTCTTTCTTTCTTCCTTTCTTTCCTTTCTTCTTTCCTTCCTTCCTTCTCTCTCCCTCCCTTTTTTTCCTCCTCCCCTTTCTCTCACTGGTTTTTTTCCCCCTCCTGCCAAATGCATCTTGGCCCTGGCTGAATATCTCTCCTTCCCCATTTTTGGCTCCAGCCCCAAGCACTAAGAAGAGAAGGTCTTGAAGTCCCCCATTCCCCTCTGCCTCCACCTCTGCTACTGCCAGCCATCAGAAGACACTTTAGAGCTAGGAAATGGGTTCTGTTTGGGGACTGGAGCATCTGTATGTGGAGGGGTAGAGGAGCTTTGGAGTGGGAGCTAGGCAGGGCATGTATCTATGATTTATTGATTTATTCTTTTAGGGGTGGGAGAAGAGGTAAAGCATTATGGGGTGGGTAGGGGGTAGGGTAGAGCAAGCAATCCTGATATTTGATGAATATCACCACCACACTCCTTTGGAGAAAGTTACAGGTGTGTGTGTGTGGGTGAATGTTTGGGGAAGGGGTAAGGTACCCTCCTCCCTCCTGGTACCAGTGGCAGTGTTAAACAGGCTGGCAGTATCTAGCTAATAAGGCAAGACTTGGGGACTTGCTAGGGCTAGGCAGGGGGGTGAGGGATGATGAAGGACCAGGCAGGGGGGGAGGAATGTCTCTTCCCAAAGTAAAGTCTGGTTGCTCATTGGGCTGGCAGAGAGCCGTGGGGCTGCAGCTGTGTGCTGAGCTCTGAGCTGCCGCAGTCACTACCACCGGCAGTGAGGGAGGCAAGCAGCACTGCGGCCTGCCACAGCCAATCAGAGGCCTGAGTTTCACCAGGGATTACGCCCCCCCCCCCAAAGGCCCCACCCCAGGGGGAGCTGATCTGGGAGGCAGCCAGTGGGTGGGTGGGACTGGGTGCCCCTCCAGACACAAATCACCAAAGGTGGTTGAGGTAAGCAATGGAAAATAGACCCCCCTAGGACTGGACTAGTGCTACCTTGAACCCCCTTTTCCTAGGATATAGTGCCAACTCCCTAGGCACAGAACAGGGAGAGAAGGTCTTAGTCTAGAATGTTCCTTTCCCCTCCACAAACAAGGAAAACCAGGCTGAGTGGGCCCCAAAGGGCTTGGTATTAGGGAGGCTTCCAGGAGGACCTCCCAAGGACCATGGGAGGAAGGTGTTGAGGTACAGAGAGGGAGTCAGAGGACCAAAGACTCCAGATAGATTCCAGATTCCCTAGGCTAAGGCCTTTACAAACTAACTCTTGGGTTTTGGTCTACACAGTCAGATAAAAGGGAAAGGTAGAAGCCAAATAATATAGTGTTTTGATCAAAAGGCATCTTTGGTATACATTGGGGGTTTTGAACCTTTTCTGTGTCATGGATCCATTTGGGCAGTCTGGTGAAGCCTCTGGCTAATGCCTTAAAAGAAAACATGATATAAAATACGTGATTGCAAAGGAAACTAATTATATTGAATGATAGTAAAATAATTAAAGACAAAGTTGTGAATCCCAAATTAAGAACCTGTCGTCAAAAGGATCTAGTAGTGGCAGACTAACCCTATGTAGGTACACAGAATACAAAAGCTCAGAACCTCACAGACATACACACATGCACATACAGAAAAGCTCACGTACCCAGGAACAGAACAGCACACAAGCCACTGTGGCCTCACCAGGAGGTTCTAGTCTCCATACTACAGGCAAGCTTCAGACTCCAAGCACCCCTGTTCCAACTATCCTTTTTCTCTACTCCTTCAGTTTGTATGTTGGTAGGTTGAGGGGGTTTGCGCCCTAGGAGAGATCTATCACCCAATAAAAAGGTTAAGGCCTCAGATTCACGTTGGCTTTGCTTAGCACAATGATGGATAGGCAGTTGAGTTAGTAAAACCTTCTACCTTTTGGTGTTCCATTCGGCCTAAAGAACATCTGGGCCATGAAGAATGTAGGACAAGACTCAGGGCGCATCTATCTACCCATGCCAATTGCCCCTTTATCTCTTTGTCCTAAGGTTGGGGGAAGATGGGTTTCTCTGGAATTAAATCTAGGCTCCCATTCTTTTTCCTGAGAAAGGATAGGAGAGGACCAGAGATGCTGTCAGCTCTAATTCTGCCTTTGGCATGAGGGCCTTTCCCAGTCTCCTCAGCTGCTGGTTAGTACCTTTCCCTCTGAAATTACCTTCCACCTACTTCCTATGTATGTGCCTAATTATTTACAAGTTGTCTCCTCCATTAGAATCTAAGCACTTGAAGAACAGGTACTATCTTTTGCCTTTCTTTATATTCCCAACACAGTGTACAGTGCCCAACACATGGAAAACTTATTAAATGATGGTTACCCAACTCCACTTGATGTTAGAGATGAGACTCCCCCGATAGCTTCTCCCAGGGTGAAGACTTTTGTTGAATGAGAACCCCTTTCTAGTAGCAAAGGCATTCTCATTCATTACCTTAAATCCTGCTAAGGATCATAACATAATAATTCAATTCAATTCAATAAACATTTCTTTTTTAATTAAAAAAAATTTTTTTCAGTAAACATTTCTTAAGCACCAGGTTCTGATGATACCAAAAAAAAAAGAGGCAAAAGACAGTTCCTGCCCTCTAGAAGTTTACAATTTAATGGGAGAGACAACAGGCAAAGGATTATATACAAAGTCAGTGATAAATAGGAAATTATTAACAGAGGGAAGGCACTAGAATTAAGAAGGGTTGGGGTAGGCTTCCTATAGAAGGTGAGATTTTATTTGGGACTTAAAGGAAGCTAGGGAAGTCAGTAGTCAGAGTAGAGGAGGTAGAGCATTCCAGGCATGGGGGAAAGCCAGAGAAAGTGTCCAGAGCCAAGAGTGCCTTGTTCCTGGAATAGCCAGGAGGCCAGTGTCACTGGATCAAAGGGGATGTGTTCAGGAATAATGTGTAAGAAGAAGGGAAAGGTGGGTAGGGGGTTAGTTATGAAGGGCTTTGAAAGCCAAACAGAGCATTTTATATTTACTCCTGGAGGCAATAAGGAGCCCTGGGAGTTTTTTGAGTGTGTGTGTGGGTGTAACACAATCACTTTAGTGGTTGAATGGAGGATGGATTGGAGAGGGGAGAGACTTGAGACTGGCAGACCTACAAGAAACTATTACAATAGTCCAAGTGTGAGGTAATGAGGGTCTGTCAGAGGAGAGAAGGGGATGTATTAAAGATGATGTTCATAGAATTATGGAGTTTGACAGGATTCTGAGATCATCTTTAACCTCTTCATATTACACCTGAGGAATCTGAATCCCAGAGAGTCTAAGGGATTTGTGGAAGGCCTCACAGCAGGACCAATATTTGAATACAGATCTCCTGATTCCAGAACCAGTGTGCTGTCTTCTCTCCTTTCTGTACCACAAGGACCTCAAAACCATCTCCCTTATCCTGTTTTAGTTACATGGCTTTGGTCTTCCTATCTTCCTTTTAACTGTTTAAACAGAAGATGAATGGGTCCCTCTTGGGGCCCATTCTGACCTACAGATCCTTCAAAGAAGACTGTAGAGGGTTGTCACAGCTCAGGATTAGGGTCTTCCCTGTGTATTTGTTTCTTTTGGGCTTGTCTGCTTATCTCCATCCTGGCTGTTGTTTGCCTAGGAGGCCAACCTGAGGAATTTTGTATCTAGGAGTTTGGGCCACTATTGTTTCCTCTCCCCCAAATATCCTCCCCAAATATTCTCCTCTTCCCCTCCCCATCCCCTACACATCCCATTTCTTTCAGGGAGGTTCTGATCTCTGGTCAAAATTAAACTTGAAAAGTATCTTGGGGGTGGCATAGTGAATAGAGCACCGGCCCTGGAATCAGGATGGACTTAGTTCAAATCCAGCCTCAGACACTTAACACACACACACAAAAAACCTAGCTCTGTGACCTTGGGCAAGTTACTTAACTCCAATTGCCCTCCAAAAAGCGAAAAAAGCAAAAAAAAAAGAAAAGTATCTTGGATCACATGTCAAATCTTCGTCCTAGTCTAGGCTTTGATGATAACTGCTGTGTAATCTTGGGGAAGTCCCTTCTCCTCTCAGGGCCTCAAATTCCTCACCTATAAAATGAGGGGCCTAAATGAGATAATCTCTAAGGCCCTAAAATTTTATTACTGGGTGATTCCCTGAGATATATACTCTTATCTCTTAACCTGGATGAGGTTGGGATCTATTATTTTGGCCTCTTGCTCCTCGGGTAGGATTTTCCTGGTCTGTGGTAAGCTAGGGAGTGAAATTCCATAAACGTTGGGTGGCACGCATTATAATAATTGCTCATATGCATTTTTAACAGTTTACAAAGCATTTTCACATGCATCACTTCATTGGAGTCACACAACAGGAGACACACAGGGCAGGTATGATGCTCATTTCATTGAGGAAAGAACAAGTCTTCATGTCTTTTGTCAGAAGACCCGGCAAACAAAATTCAGAGAAACCTATTGATTTGCTTTTAGGGGAATGAAGTTTTTAGATATAAAGCATCTATTAGAGTGCAAAGGTTGCTAATTGCTTTGGTAGAAGGAAAACTTGAACCTGGGAAATCACAGATCCTCTAAAATGTTGAAGAAATGTGAGGAAACTGGGGCTCATACAGGTAAAATGATTCACCTAAGGTCACACAGCATAGGCTTGAACACTGGCATTCTTGGTCCTGGTCTAGATATGATATAAATTGGCTCATTGGCTTTAAGTTATGGTATGGACTTGGGTTTGCTGAAGTGGTAGGGCTTGTATTTAGAAATGTAAATCAAGGTCTTGTCTGCCTTCCTGTCCCTAGGCTCAAGGAAGCTGTCTCTGAGTAATAGACTACTGTTGGATTGGGGGTGGAGGGGGAGTGCTCCTCTGCACATACTGGGGCAGCTGACATGCCCAGGAGTGGCATGTCCACCTGGGCACCTAGATTTAGCTATCCATCCCCCCTCCCACCAGCAGATTTATTTTTACCCTTGGTCCACTGGTCAGGTCTGTGCCAGGGCCTTGCCTAGGAGGCCAGCTCTTGGTGATTCCATAGCATTCTCTCTGCCTTATGGGGCCCACAACTTGCCAGCACCCATTTTTGTGGGATCCTGCTGGGTGCCAGGATGGGAATATTATTTTAAGGGTAGTGTCTCCCAGAATGCCTAGCCTCTCCCCCTCCCCACAATGGTAGGAGGGGCAAGATGGGGAGCAGCAGTGGGCATGGTGGCATTTGGCCTGGCATAGTGCCTGCCCCCATCCCCCACCCAGTACCCAGGGAGAAAACCAAGCGGCTGCTGCCGCCAGTCTGCTTTTTGTGGCATTGGGGGTTGGGTGGAGGGGAGTGGGCACTGGGAAGATCAGGACCTGATGACTCTTCCCTTTTCCTACCTCCCACCCATTCTGTGCCATAGAACACCAGATTTCTGCTCTCTCATGGTGGCAGTGCTCTCTGAAAGGCAATAACACCTCTCCCATTTCATCATTGCCTTATATAAACGAAAAGATCCTGCTACTTCTCCCTCTGCCATCTTCATTCCCCCTCCATCTCTGACTCTCTCCCTCACTCACTCAGAGTCTGTCTCTCCTTTCGTTCTGTAATGGCTGGGTTTTTGGCATCTCCTCTACCCTCCCCCTCCCCCACTCCCCGCTGGCCTACAGCTCTGGCTCTGGCTCTGCTTCCAAGCCATTCTCTCCCCTGGCTTTTTGGCTTTTTGTGTTGCTCTGGGCTCTGGCTCCCCAAAAAGGGATCTCTGAGGGAGGGGGTTCCAGATTCTGCCATGGAAAAGCTGGCCCAACCAATAGCACACCCCCCCCCCTTTGCCTGTGGTACTGTTGTGAGGGGCAGCTAGCAAGCATTGCTTGATGAACCTCTAGAGGTGTGTGTGTGTGTGTGTGTGTGTGTGTGTGTGTGTGTGTGTGTGTG
>NW_027185755.1:3557610-3568896 GCF_028583685.1 Petaurus breviceps papuanus | reverse complement strand
GTGTGTGTGTGTGTGTGTGTGTGTGTGTGTGTGTGTGTGTGTGTGTGTGTGTGTAGAGAGAGGGAGAGAAAGAGAGGGGGAGAGAAAGAAGGAAAGAGCAAAGGGGAGAGAAGTGGGAGAGAAGAGAGGAAAGAGGGAGAGAAGAAAGGAGAGAGAAATAGAGAGAGAGAAGAGGAGGGAGAGAGGGTGGAGAGGGTGAAGAGAAGGGAAAGAAAGAGAAAGAAAGGGAAAGAAAGACCCCTCCAACTACTGGCACTGTAGCACCCCCTGACCCTTTCTTGGTTCTTCCTTTAAGCAGAGAATGCATGTAAGGGGCAAGGGTGCTGCCAACACTAGGAGAGTGAGGCTACTCCCTCCCTCCTCTGGTTCTTTGACCCCCCCTATTTTCCTTATCCTCCCCTCTGTTATATTTATGCACAGGTCTCACTCTCTACGCAGGTGTAGGCCTAAAGGCACAGTGCCTAGCACTGTGCTTTGTATATAGGCCACAGGCACTATAGGCTCTGTAGAATGTTTGTAGAATGAATATGGAATAAGAATTAGGTTGGAGGAAGTTTAGTGAACAAAATCTTACACTGCCCTGGGCTCTAGCTTTCAGTGAACACAGGGACCAGGCTGAGCACTTCAGGTCTTTGCTGGGTTCTGCCTATGCCAAAGGTCTCAGGGCAGTATGAAGCAAGTGGGGAGATAAGGGAGGGAGGGGGAAGGGATTAGCTGAGACACCAAAGGGGATCAACCGATGGTATTTGGGAGTGTCTTCTCCATTCCCCAAGCCTCCAAGGTCAAGGGGGTTGCCCTGCCCTGAAGCTTGGGGGGGTTAGTGGGATTTCCTATCCTACCCAGGGCACACATGTTCATCCCCTCCCCCCAGTCCTGAACAGAGACTAGCCCTGACCTTGATCTTGAGTAGGACTGGGCTGGTCCCATGGGCTGAGGGGCAAGGGGACAAGGGAGAAGAGGACTGGAACTTGGGAGGGGGCTGGGTTGAATGCAGAAAGAAGTGGAGGGTGGTCATCAGGCAATGCCCAAAGCTAGCTATGCCCCCCATGGGGTGAGGGGCATTGGAAGAACCGGTTTACTACCCTCCCCACCCCCTACCAGCTCCCTGCTCTTCTGCACAAAACAAAGTTTGCTAAGTTACTTACAATGTTATTTGAGGACGGGCTGGCGTGAGCCCAGAGCGGGCTGTGGAAACTTGTTTTTCGCCGCCGTTGCTGTGGAGTATTAAAGACACACTATCTGAGAGGGGTGGAGGGGGTGCCCCTGACAATGCTTCCCCTCATGCCCTGTTATGCTGGGGGGTGGTCCTGAGCATACAGGTACGGTCATACAACACAGAAACGTTGGTATATTGGGGGAAGGGTGGGTTGTATGGAGGCTTAAGCCTGGGTGGGGGGCATTTGGGTCAGAGCTCCTGACCAGGCCTTTTTCTGGGTAGGGGAAGGCAGCAACAAGGGTCCTTCCTTGACCACCTTATACTCAGCTTTGGCATGGATCAGGGTGGGCCAGCTGTCCTGCCATATTTACACTTAGCCAACACACTGAAGCACACACTCAAATACACTGTTACACTTACTTACACACATACACATACACACATACACATTGTAGCCCACACTCATCTCCTGGCTTAGGGTGATGTATGCGGTGGGAAGAGCTAACTGTTTAGGGCACTTAGGCCAGCTTCCCCTGCTGTTAGCCCCACAGCCTCCCCACTTTCCTTGTCTTTTTCCAAGGTCTCTCTCCCTTCTGTCTACCCCCTTCCCCCCTTCCCAGCGATCTCCCTCTGCCTGAGCTCTCCCCTCCCCCTTGGAGGGGTGGGGTAGGGGTGGTGGTGGTGGGAAATGGGATCCATATGTCTCTGATTCCTTCACACTGAACTCACAGCAGCTGGGGGTTGGTGGGGGGAGACTTCTTCCCGTCCCAGAGAGGTTCCTCCCTCCAGCCCCCTGGCTCCGCCCAGAGGCAACAAACTCCCAACCCAAGCGCCCCGGCCCCGTTTGAAATTCCAAACCCTAGAGGGAGGAAGGCCAAGAAGCAACCCCTTTCCACCTCAGCTCCCCCCCCCCACAACACCTCTGAAGAAATGGGGAAAGGGGAGGGTACTCAGAAGGGAGGAAAAGGGAGAGAAGGAGAAGGAAGGGAGGAGAAGAAGGGGGATGATAGAAGGAGGGAAGAAAAGAATTGAGGGCAGGAGAGAGACAGGAAGGTTGGGGCACAGAACACAGTAGAGGGGGAGAAGATGAATCATAAGCTGAAGAAATAGGGAGGGACAAATCAGAATTTAAGGGGGGGAAGGGAAAAACGAACATTTTACACTTGGTCTCATCCCCATTGCTCTTGCTTTTATCTGGTCTCTCTCATGCTGCTAGGCTCAGACTGTTTCAAAGTTCTGTGTCATTTCCTTCTATCTCTAACCCAGAATTGTTGCTATTTTTCAGGGGTCAAAGTAGGTAGAGTGAAATCAGTTTGGAGGCTGGTCATCGTCAAACTTGAAGCAGGAATTCCAGGACTTTTGCTGAGGGGAGTGATGTTTGGGTCTCCCCAGCTGGGCTAAAGACCAGATGGACAGTGCTGCCCCAACCCCCTTACTCTGTCTTCTTTCATATACCAGATGGGAAGGGCATCCAAAGACCCCACCCTGGTCTGAGCCAGAGACCTCCATCTATCTCAGTTTCCCTGGATAAGAGGAGTGGGAAGAGATAATCCCTAGGTCTTGGTCAGTTCTAAATTCTATGATTCTGTAACCCTCCTCCCCATTACACATATACACAGTATCATAATGAGAAACATGTACACATGCACACACATTATGGTTTTACCTGGAATCATAAACATTTTTTTAGTTGACATCACATACATCCAGTCAGTCTCACTTATCCCCCTCACTCATTTAATTGGTTCATTCAACAATCATTTGAATACCTGCTATATGTTATAGGCTGTGGGGTATACATAGCATAATACAACATAGTCAGGGAGGTTGCAAAGAAGGCTATGAGAACTTCATGTGTTACACAGTATAGGAATCTAAGAACTCTCCCCAGAGTCTTTTCTCTCACCATGTTAGGACTGTCTCTTCCCAATCCTCCGTCCAGTTTCTGGTCACTCTGGCCTAATGGGCAGCTAGGTCCTAGAAGTTTCTCTAATGATTTCCAGGGGAAGGGGGATAACCTGAGCTGGAAGTAGCTATAGGGGTCAGGGTTCCCTCATCAAAATGGGATTTAGACCTGAGCAGAAGAATCTTCCAGGTCACTTCAAAAGAAGTCAGCTTTGGGCAGAGAGGGGCTCAGACTCTGCAATATAGCCTGGAGAGGTTCAGAGCAGGCCCCCATTAGGAAGATGAGCCAACTGTTGGAGGAAGTCCTAGGATTAGGTCCCCTTGGCTTGATGTTCCAGTCCTTGGACCTCAGGTTACCACCTCCTGAGCTTGAGAGAGACCTAGACCTTCTCCAGTGTCAACCCCCTACTCCCCACTCCATTACCCTTCCTACTCACTCTTTCTTCCCTTCCACTTTTATTCCATTCACCTTGGCTGTGTACACCTTTTCTAACAGGTAGGTGAGTGATAGGCTGATTGGCAGGGTTTGGGGGATGCAGAAAGAAGTGGGGGGGTAGTGGTGGTGATCAGGCAATGCCCCCAAATCAGCTATGCTTCCCATAGGGTGAGGGACTTGGGCTCTCATAATGCTCAGAGATCTGTCCCCAGATTTGATGTACTACAAATCCTCTTAGTTCAGTCTCTTGCCTTTGGCTCCACCAAACTCAGCTCCAAATTGATCACACCCTGGTTCCTTTTTAGGGGTATATGTGATGAAAGGTATGTGTATCTGTTACATCAATGGGCATGTGATTGGGCATGTATATGGATATATGTGTCTAGGAGTGTATGTGAGGGTGTGGGGTGATATGTGAATGGGGGTATATGTTATGGTATCTGGTTGTGTATCTTTTGCTTTCATCTTGGAGTATATGTTAGACTGTGAGTCTGGGTAGAGGGATAAGGAAATGGATATGTTTACAAATGGATCTGAGCAGGAGGCTATATTGGCCTTGGAAGCTGCAGAAAATTGGGGGATGGGGAATCTGAAGTGATATGGAGAAAAATGAAAACTCAGGATTTGGAATGACATTAAATTCTGGGACATAAGGACAAGAAGAGTTGTCCCAATCTCTTATGACCCCTGTGCTTTGGGGGAGCCATGGGCTATTCAGAAGCAGTGCTTCTGAATCAGTAAGGATTTCATCCCACCCCACCATATCTGCTGAAACCCTAGTGCCCTTCTCTCCTCTCCTCTGAAAACCAGCTCTAGCCACGGTGCTCAGGGGCTCACTCCTGCTCCCTCTGGCTCTGTCTTCAGTGTGGGAGGCGGGGGAGAGTGAGGCCACAGAGGTACAAGCCAAGCGGGGTGGATAATGCGGGGGCAGGCCTGGCATGCGGTGGGCTCCCCTGGCACAGTGGCCCCTCTCCCCTCCCCTCTCTTACTGTGCCAGGTTGTTTGGCAGTCATCTCCTTTGTGTGTGTATGTGTGTGTGTGTGTGCGCGCGCGCGCGTGCATGCGTGTGTAGGTGGGGATGTGTATGTGTGTGAGTGTGCTGTGTGTGTTATGTATGTGTGCATATGTAGGTGGGGATGTGTGTGTGTGCTCTGTATATGTGTGTATGTGTATGAGTGCATACATTTCTGTGTATCTCCTGGCTAGGGCCCTCTCTTCCCACCAAACTGGGAGAGCAGGCATTGCCCAGGTGCCAGCCCCCGGGCAGCTTAGTTCTGGGAGCTAGGGCCTGGTACACACCAGGTGGGTTCTTCAGATTCCTGGATTCTTGGGTGCTTCCTCCTCCTCAATCTGAAATTTTTTTTGTTTCCCCCTTTCCCTTTCTTTGTTCCACCCTACACCACCCCTCCCCCTGCCTTGCCTATTCCTGCTCCCCGTGGGCTTCCCTCATTGGACCTTCCTCAGCCAAAAATAATAGTCACTAATGACATCCCAGTTAGACCCTGGCGGGGCCTTTCCCCTTTGGCCCAGCTTCTGGGGTGAGATTCTGGCTCTGGGTTAGAAAATGAGTCTTATGAGCAGACTGGAGCATGCATGACTGCAGGCTACTCACAACTACACTATACAAAGTGTGGGAAGGAAGCAAGGATGACAGGGGCTGACTGAGATGACCTCTAAGGTCTAGCTTTAGAAAGGTCTTAGCTTTGGAAAATATCTGGATTTCCCTTGGGTATTTATACACCTGCACAGGGGATCTGCATGGGGACATAGACATATGCTTTGCAAGGGCCCTGAAAAAGTGATTTCCAGAGATATCTAGCCCTACAAATGAAATCATTCACCCTAAACCAACCTGGAGCTGGGATCTCTGCCTTCCAAACTTGAGGGGGAAGGTTAAAGTGGAATAAAATTTGGCTTTGATTTGCTTCTTCATTAAAATCATTCTTATTTTTATTAATACTTTCTGTTTTTACATACCATTCATTATTGAATCTATCCCTTTCCCCCTTCCTCCATTTTCAATACAGTAAAACCAACAAAATTTCCATTTGAGCCAAGATGGAAAACCCCTACCTGCAGCCCAGAGTTGTCTC
This sequence comes from Petaurus breviceps papuanus, assembly GCF_028583685.1. Lineage (NCBI taxonomy): Eukaryota > Metazoa > Chordata > Mammalia > Diprotodontia > Petauridae > Petaurus > Petaurus breviceps. The sequence continues at coordinate 3,563,306 of NW_027185755.1, read as the reverse complement.
TGAGTGAAGCAAGTACACACAAAAAACCCCAGAAGATGCCTATTTATTTATGACTCCCCCTCTTGTTTACACCCACACTCTGATTCCCCTCTCCTTATACCTGGGCCTCACACTCCTCTCCGTTCCTTTTACCATCTGCTATTCACTTATACTCCCCCCCCACCCCAAACTCCTTTGCCTAGGCATTCTGTCTGTGAGGTGGCCCTAAGAGATTAGGGGTAGCATCTATTTTTCTCCTCCCCCAGAAGTGTTTATAGCTCTACTTATCACAGCAAGGGCTAACCCAGGTGAACCAGCTGGTTCTGCTTATGGAAGGGGTAGGTGACCTAGCCTGACTGGTTAATAGTCACCTTTCTGTCCCCCCCCCCCCAATCCATCCCCTGACTTTGTGCTTTTTGAGGAGGGTAGTGATGTGTGTGTGTGTATGTGTGTGGAGAAGAATGGAGGACTTTAATTTTTGGTGTTTGCTGTTGTTGCTTAAATTAATCCTGAGTGACAGACAGCCCTTAACTCCTCTCCACAAAGAACCATTTATTCACCAGTAGTTCTAAGCTGAGCAGAGTGGAGAGGCTCCATCTAGAGTCCTTAGGCTGGGGTTGGCTAGGGGATGGGGGCTCCACAGCCATTTTGCTCCCCTTCCTATTGCTATGTCTACCTGCCCATTACTGGAGTCTCTCCCCCCTCCCAGGACAGGTGCACCCTAATTTGGGATGCAAATTACACATATTCACAATAGGCCACACTGGTGTAGGTCAGTGCCTGGCATTATTATCAGAGGCTTCTCCTGCTTGCTTTCTCTCTGTGTCACCCTTGAATCTTTTGTAATCTGTATGTTTGAGAACTTTTCTCTTTCTTTCTCTTTCTTTCTTTCTTTCTTTCTTTCTTTCTTTCTTTCTTTCTTTCTTTCTCTCTTTCTTCCTTTCTTTCTCTCTTTCTTTCTCTTTCTTTCCCTTCCTTCCTTCCTTCCTTCCTTCCTTCCTTCCTTCCTTCCTTCCTTCCTTCCTTCCTTCCTTCCTTCCTTCCTTCCTTCCTTCCTTCCATCTATCACAGACACCTGGCCTGGCATTTGAGGGGCACGTAGTTCTGGGGTCCTGTGACTGGGTCCTGCTCTTGAGGTGGTCTGGACCCTGTGGGCCAGGCTTGATCACCAGCCTGTCTGAATCCGTGCGCTGGTGGGGAGTCATTTCTTTGGTTGTTTTTTGGTCTCTCAGCAAAGTAATGTGTTTGACCTTTCCTTGCCCCAGGCTACGGCCTGGCCTAGTTTCTGGCCCCAGCACGGCCACTGCCCCAGGCTTCTGCCCCAGCACCGCCGGCCTTTCCCAGTGGTCCGCTTGGGTGTCATGGGCTTCACGCTGGCAGAGTCCCTAGGACGAGTCTGGGGCGAGGGGCTCTCTCTCATCAAACCCGACGCCGGCCAGGGCAAACGGCGGGAGGGGGCTCGGGCCACAGAAGCCCTGTCGACGCGCCTGCGCAGAGGGAAAAGGCGGGAAAGATCCCGGTGCCCCCTTACCCCAGACGCGCCCACCCTTGGCCCGAGATTCGAGTGCCCTCGAGCTCGGGGGAGCGGCGCGTGTCGCAGCCCCACCAGGAAGCCCGCTGGAGACCACAGCTCGGACCCTCCGGGAGGCCGGAGGCCGGCAGGTGAGGGAGGGGCTGGGCCGCGGAGGGGTCGCCGCCACTGGTCTTCTTCTCCCGACCCCATCCTCGGGCGCGTGGCCCTTCACAGAGAGAGCTGGTCGAGTCCCTCGTTGTCCTCACGGCCCAGGATCCCTGCGCGTTTCCTCAACTCCCTCCCGGCCCGAGCCCCCCTCGTTCGGCTGTGCCTCCCTCTAGTCCCCCTTGACGTCGCAGTGTCCTTTTACGTCCTCTCGGTCCCTCTAGTCCCCTCGGACTCTGCATGTTCTCTTGATCCTCTCAGGCCCCTTTGTTCCCCGACATCCCGTGGCCTCTAGTCTGGTGCCTCCACCGTCCTCCACTCATCGCTTCGCCGCTTCTCGTCCTCGTGGCCCTCTAGTCCCTTGTCATCCTCCGTCCCCTCTCGTTTCCCTCTTCTGCTTTTGTCCCCTCTCGTACTACTCTCATACCCACGTCCCTTCTCGACCATGCGCCTCTTTCGTCGTCTCTTCCTCTTGTCTTCCTCCTCTGACCTCCTCGTCTTCCTCTTATCCCTGTGTCCCATCTCATAGCGGTGCCCGTTTTGCTTGGCTTCCTCTCGACCCCTTCACCTCCCTTCTTCTTCCTCCCTCCAGTATTGCAGCCTTGAAGCCAAGCTGACCAGCCCAAGTTGAGGGCAGCGAAGAGCTTGTTCTCCTGACTCAGGCTGTAGGCTAAAGTCGCCCACTCCGCCCTTCGGCTGCTTAAGGGCCAGGCCGCAGAGAGTAGAGCTGGCTCGGCTGACCCTGCCCAAGCCGGAGCTCAGCCTCTGCAGCCTTCCCGACCTCACACATGCCACAATCCTCAGTCCTATAGGACAGAGGCTGCTGCTTTGAACCTGTGGGTCTTCTGGACTGGTCTTTGCCTGGACACACAGGGTAGACACTGCCTTTAACCCGAAGACAACCCAAAGGACGCCTTTTTGAGTGCGGTTACCAGATTTTGGGTCCAACCAGCCCTTTCTTTTCTACTTCCTTTCTTTTCTCTTCTCTATTATTCCTTCTTTCTTTGTATCTTAATATCTTTCTTCTTTTCTCTTTTCCCTTTCATCATCCCTTCCTTTGAGTCTATGCCTCCCCATGGAAGCCCTGGCAAAGTGATCGACTTCTGTCCCTGGGGAAAAGACACCCTCTGCCTCAGTTTCTTTCTTCTCATCATGGCAAATAAAGTCAGAATAATGAAAGCTAAAGAGAGAATGTTGGGGGGAGGGTAAGTAATTGATGTTTGCTGAAGACTTTGAGGATGAAAAACTCTTCATAAGTCCTGTGAATAGTGGTGGTTTTCTGCTTATTTTTCTTTTACTGACCGGGGTTCTATTAACAGTCCCAGAATCATCTGACAAGTAGGGGCAGCTCTGCGGCTGGGGGATGGGACATAGGACACTCAGGCTGTCCGAAGGATTATCCTGTCCCAGGGACACCGTAGTCTGGGTGCACGTCCTTGGAGCTCTTTTCTCTGCTGCGTCGGCATTTCACTGAGGCCACTTGAATTGTTGACCTCTCTTGTTGAGGGGTCCAAGGAGCTAGGAGTTTGGAGATAGTTCTCCACCACTCCCCAGTTCTGTGGTCAAGAAACTAAATGTAAGTTCCTTTTTACTAGCAAGAAAGTTGGCACTTTACGTTTACTCTTTAGGCCGCTCCCCGGCAGGCGGCGGCTGCTGAGGACAGACCACAAGAACCTTCCCCTTTTTGGTGCAGATGTTTTAACAGGGTCCCGGGCAGTGCCAGTGAATCCAGGAGGCTTTCGCCCTTCACTCTATTCTCCCTATCTCTGCGTGAGATCCGAATTTCTAGTATTTTCGGGAAAGTAGGGAATTGTCCTTCCTTCGATTAGTAAACTCAGAATAGTTCCTCAGTTAGAGGCTGCTTAGCTATTAAAAAAAAAAAAAAAGAAATTTTGAGTAGCTATAGAGAGGAGATACCTGTTGGGAAGAAGGTGAAGTAGCAAGCTGTAAGTAGCTGGCCCCGGGGCTTCAACCCCCAAGGTGCGGCCCAGCGCCTGTAGACTAACCCTAGTCTCCCGCTAGTCCAGGATTCTGCCTAGATCAGCTCACAGGTGGTAATCCCAGCACCTGGAAGGCAGTAACATATCCCAACCCTCAACCAACCGAATCTCAACCATCTCCACTTTGAAGGCGGAATTCGCCCGTTTCCCTTAAACGCTGAGGACTCTTCCATCGCTGTGCAGACAGCGAGCTCAGCCTGGTTCAGTGAGCTCAGGGGCCAGGAGCAAGGTTATTGGCCTACCGCACACTTGGCCCCAAGATCCCAGAGGCGGATCAGCCTGGCTCAGCAAAGCCTGAGCCCGGAGCTTTTTGGCAGCTTTCGGCTTCTTTTAGTTTTAGTCATTTTTTTCCTTAAAAAAATTACCAAAAACCTTCACAATGGTTTATTTTTTTTTTTAAATTAACAGTTGAGGTAGAAAGAGACTGAATTATGGAAATAAATCTGTTCTTTCTTTTTAAGTAAAAGGAGAAATCCCTCTTGTTTATAAAGTGTCTTGGAATTGTAAAGCCTTTTCCTCTTCACTGAGGCTCAGGGATGTCAGACTCCGAGGTAGAACTGCCGCGGCGAAATCGTCAAAGTATTTAGAAGCTCCGGCGGGTTTGAAAATGTAATAGAGAAATGCAAAGAACTGTGATTATTTTAATAAAAATGCCTCATTTAGGAGTGGAATTTCACACTGCCTCTGCAACCTTGAGTCAGGGTTTGCCTTTGCAAAGTCTCGATCGGGGAAAATACTAGTGTTTTAGGGGTTGAATTGGCGGTTGTGTGTGGTATTTCGGTAAAAACTAAACGTCGGAATAATTGAAGAACTAGAAATAACTCGTTCCCTCTCCGCTCGTCATTGTCTTATTTAAGATTGGAAACCGAGCTTTTCGGCAAGGCTGCGTGGTTTAATGGGAGCTTTTCTCCTTCCTTCTTTCCCTTCGCTCCGGTCTGATTCGCAAATCCCCAAACTGGCAAACGCCAGGAAACTTGCGGCGGTTCTTCGCCCGAGTTGGAGTCTTTTTTTCTTCTCTCCGAGACAACATCACCCCTTCCCTCCCACCCCCGAGGGCCCTGACCCACTGGCTGTTTTGCAGTGGAGACCGAATAGAGCGATGAAAGAAAGAAAGAGGAAAGAAAGAAAAGAAAGAAAGAGCCGGGTTCCTGTACCCTGTGCCAGCCGAGGGCTCGTTTTCCAGGCGGCATTCGGAGTCGGGGGTGGGGAAGGGCGGTTGTTGAGCGTAGACCCCCAACGCCTCCCCTGCCAACCCCTATCCCCGGGAAAAGAAAAAAAAGATCAAGCTTTCTTTTTAATGACTTCCCAGCTCGGGTTCCTTGGAGCTCATGTTGTCTTAAAAAAAACAAACCCCAAACCTCCATCTCTTCCCGAAAGCCACCCCCCCCCCAACCAGAAAAGAAAAAAGCACATTGCAAATTAAAACCGAAAATGAGGCTTCCAACAGACAGACGTTTAGGGGTCAAACTTGGTCGCCAAGGGTTGTGGGCCCTCAGTCCCCCACTCTACCAACGGCAGGTCCCTGGAGCAGCCTCATCCAGGACAGACTCTGTTAACCTGCATGGTGGGATGGGAAATTTATGGCAGTGAAGATGGACTGGGGGCCGGAGAGGGAACGGAGGGAGGAGATAGATAATGTACCTGGGGCTGAGAAAGGATTGGGGAATAGGAAAGCCGGAGATTTGGTTACCGTTCGGGCTGTGGGGAAGGTTCCCAAAGGCAGGAGTAGGGAGTAGGAGGGCTGTACCCTGGACTCATGTGAGTGGGAAGCGGGGCTCAGAGAGGGGTCGTAGTCGACTACTAGGGCAGTCCGTGGACTATGTGGAGAAAGCGAAATAGAGACTCTCGAGGACTCTCCTCTTCTCTAAAACAGAACAGAAAAATAAGTGAGGTAAACCTTCGCAGGGCGCAATACCCAAAGACCTCGCTTGTTTGTAGCACTTAAAAGATATTTGCTTTCCAGTGGGAACACATATCTATCTATCTATCTACCTATCTATCTATCTATCTATCTATCTATCTATCTATCTATCTATCTA
>NW_027185755.1:3549228-3557600 GCF_028583685.1 Petaurus breviceps papuanus | reverse complement strand
CTATCTATCTATCTATCTATCTATCTATCTATCTATCTATCTATCTATCTATCTATCTATCATCTATCTATCCGTCCATCCATCCATCTATCTACTTCATGCGTTTTTAATTAAACTTGCTTCCTTTCCCCGCTATTTAGTCTCCAGTCCCTCCTCCCCCTGCAATTCCTTACATTTGTCCTATAAGTAAATGCAAAAACTTTTTTTTTCCTTAAATGGAGAGATATTACTGAAGTGCTTTTCCGTGCTTTCTCTTTCCTGCCTTTAAAAAAATAATTTCAAAATTATAAAGTCAATCTAGTGTTAGTGAAAGCGAGGGGGCAGTTTGAGTGAGCAGGCGCTTGTCATGGATCCGGCAGCCAGAACTGGCTTCTTCTCAGTTTTGGAGCCCAATTCAAGGGGCCCTTGAACCCCACCTTAGATCCACCTCCTCATGGTCCCTCACATCCCTGGGACACTTATTATTTACTCCCCTCTCTTCCCTCCCACCTCAGGCCAGGAAGGGAAGGACTGGCACAGACATGTCCCAGCTTGGTGCTTATTTTTGCCAAACATGAAGGAATATGGACCCCTTTTTGGATTCACTTTTCCAATTGATCCAAAATATTGACAGGCCTCTGCCCCATCTGTAAACAGGGGTAGGGAGTGCCTCTGCCTCCAGTTCTGCTTTCAGTTCGGCAAGCACTACCAACCCAACATACAGTCCAATTTCAAACAGGAGGTTACACTGTAGCTTCACTGGGAAGGCATTAGATTAACATTAAGTCCTCTCAGCAATACTTTTCTTCGGGATTTGTAACTAAGCATTTGGTTCTGATCACAGCAGAAGTAGAGTTCTGTATAATATATTCTCCAGGTATATAGCTTACATACTTACTATGTGAGCCAGAGAGTCCATAGCAATGTTGCTGCTGCCTGTGTATGGATATTTCTAAGCCACCTTTTTTGGGGGGGGGGAGGACATTGTAAATATTTGGAGTAGGGACAAACTCTGAGAGATGTAAGGCCTGGCCTAAAACAAGCCAAATCTGGATAAAGATTTTAATAAAAGCGTGCCATTTTAGCCTGCCTTTGCCTTCTCCAGGGGCACCAGCTGCATTGCTCTGGTCTCCCAGGGAAGAATGCTCCAGGACTGTAAAAATCCTGGGGCTATGACAATGCTTATGGACTGATCTGACTGGTTGCAAGGATGTTGGAGCCTCACTTTGAAATATGTGGTCAAGTCTGTCTGTCTGTCTCTACAATTAGAACCTGGGACCAAAGAGTAAAAGTGCTGAAGAGGAAGCTTTGCCAGCAATATTTTGTTATCAACATCTGGAAAACAAAATTACAGCTGTTCTCCTTGACCCTCCCAAACACTGCCTCCCCCCACTTAAATTTTTTGTCATCTTGCCATTTCTGATTCAGCTTTATGTACAATTTAAACATTTTCCAGCTCTATTCAAATCAGATTTTTTTTAAATGGTGTATTTGATTTTTTAACAGCCATTTTGATAAATTGGTCAATCCTTTCCCTGCATTGCCATCTCATTTTCTTTCTGCTCTTCCAGTAATCACTCAGGTATGGAAAAGCCCTCCTTTCTCATCTAACTCTTTTCTGACTTCATGTTGCCTTCTCTTCAGGGCAGGTATTGACCATTTTCTTCTTTCCGGCCCTTCCCCAATGTTTTTGTTTTCTATTCGCCCCCCAAAAATATTTGAACCAAAAAGCCTTTTTTCCCCCTTCTACCCACAGCAAACTGAAAGGGCTAGTGAACCATGATTCAACAGCCTGAGAGCCTCTTTTCTTTCTTAGCATTAATTAACTCCAGTTCGTTAGGACGTTGAGTCTGTCACACAGTTTTCTCTTGTGTGTGTTGAATCGGGTCATAGAGGGAAACTTCCCGTGCAAACAGTTTGTGTTCGAGCAGGAGAACTCAGAGGAGGAGAAAGGGAGCAAAAAAAAGGGAAAGAGATCAAGAGAGAAGGAAAAGCTCAGCCCGCAGAGCCTGTCAGCCTAACTAAACACATTGCTAGTGTAGTTAAATGTGGCACTCACATTTGTGCCCCTGTTCACTGGCTCGTGATACTGTGCGAATAGGTATTATCCCGATGCTTTGGCAATAACACTATCAATAACATTTTTAAAGTAAGCTTTTAGTAATAAAAACAATTTTGGGACGAGGGAGGAGTCACCATTCTTCTCCACCTAAATCAGGTCCGGAGCAGACTAAGGAAACCGCCCTCTACAGTAGCGTTGCCCCGACTTTTCTGGAGGGCATAGTGAAATCCTGGGACCCCCTTTCTCTGCCGGAGACTGCGGGCACCTCCTGTTGCCGGGGCAACCTGCAGAAAGCTGCTCCCGAAGGCGAGAAGGGTAGGGAGACTGTGTATATGTGTGTGTGTATGTGTTTGTGTGTGTGTGCGCCCGCGCGCGTGTGCATGTGTAAGTCTGTGCGCGCAGGTCCAAAGCTAGAAAACTCCACAAGTTAAACTTCAAGTTCTTCAAATGAAGCAGAAGGTTTTTCTGGCTCCTACAAGCCCTTCCTACCCACCTTCTCCAACTTCGTTGGTAGCGAGCAGAGCTACGTACAGAGCACGGAGCTGGGAGCTCAGCTCCGGAGCAGAAGGGAGGACTAGAATTGAGAGAGGTCGCCTCTGGAATTTAGCTGCAGTGCCTGTGGTTTCGGAGCTCCTGATAAAACCATCAGTCCGAAGTGACTGAATTTAGGAAGAAAAAGCATTTGCCCCCAGGAAAATGGCATATCCTCTTCAGAGATTAGGGTTTTGCTTATTGATACTTTTCTTCTGAGTTTCCTGTCATGGGCCTTCCTGGCCCTTCTCTCCCCTTTTAGATTCCCTTAGACACAGGCCTAGACACATAAGCCAGCCTTGCCAGAGAACCTGGCCATGAGGTAGACCTTATCCCCACTTCCCTACCCTGCCAAATTTGGACTTTTTTTTTTTTAAGTGTTAGGTTTGGGAGAGTACTTGGGCTCAGGGATTACTCATTTAAAGCACCAGAGCTAATTGCCATCTTTGCCTAGCAAACTAGGTAGACTCACACCTCAGAATGTAATTATGCTTTTCAGACAGAATAGGGTCTAATACCATGGAGATCCATTTTCTTTATTATCCAGGTACAGAATGATAGTATGTATGACTGTATATATGTGAATAAATACATAAACCTTTGTAGAGGAAGTCTATTGTATAGTTAATATAAAATACTCAATAGTCTAAAGAAGAGTGTTTTCACTATAAGATTTCTTACTGACCTTGTTTGGTCATTGCTGTTTGAAGACAGAAGGATTAGGCCTGACTGTGTTTTTTGATTTGCTTTTATAAAATTAAAAAAATTTTTTACTGCTTTTTTTTTGTTTCACTATAGACATGAAGCTTGAGGGGAAAATAGAGAATTTCCATTTTCACAAGAGTGAAGAGCTTGGATTGCTTGTTTCCCTAAATCCTTTCGCCCCCAAACTCTTCCCCCTCCTTAATTTAGCTCAGTGCCAAAGGTGGGGGGAGCATGTGCTTGGAGGAGTGGGAGATAACTTGGAAGCCAGAGGAAGAGGAGGGAAGGTAGGAGGCTGACTGCCTGGCCAAAATCCAGTCCAAAGAAGCCCAGCGTGTAGTCTGGAAAAACAAAATTAAAACAAGAAAAGAAAGAAAAAAAAGAAAAAAAGGAGGGGGGAAGTCCTCCAATTCTCAAAGGTATATGCAGTTGGGCCTGTTTCTTGTTTCTGCCCTGCCCTGCACCTATTACTTGTTTGGGTACCCTCTAGGGTGGGTAAATGCTGGGGAAGGGAGATTGACATGGGGTAGGGAGAGAAGAGAATATTCAAAAATAAAAAAAAGACAGAATATTACTTGCCTCCAATGCAAATTTTTGCAGAGGGGACCTCATTGATTCAATGTTGATGAGCAAAGCAAAGTGGAGGTCCTGGGCAATTATCTTGCTAGTTCAGACCCCAAACCCGCTTTAACCAAATTACTTGATTATTCAGGCAGCAGCACTTTTTGTTTGATTTCCAGGTAACTGTCTTATTAGGTTTGCTTTGGCCATGAAGAACTTTCCTTCTCTGGGCAAGCATTAGCAATGGGGTGTCTTTTGATCCTCCCTCTTTTCCTTTTGTTCCATGATCCTGGTCTTTGCCCTGGTCCCTTCCTGCCCCATTGCTGGGCTCCCCCTATAGTACCGGTGCCTCTCCATCGACTGTTCACTCATTCTTCAGTCAGGTATTTGGGGAAAATTGATGGTGAATTTGGGGGGAGCTAAAGGTTCTGACCAGGATCATAGTAAGAGGCTGAGTCCTGCTGTACTAATTCAGGTGCTGGATTGAATCGTAAAACCACAGGAAGGAGAAGAGCTAACTGAGGCTACATTTTTGGCCTCCCTTTTCCTTTGCCCTTTTCCACAGGCTGCTAATATGGTAAAGTGGATTATTTGTGCTAACTAGTATATCTGGTGCTTTCTATCCAGGCTTGTGGATTATTTACAGTAACTGTAGTATAGCTATGCAAATTAAATTATCCTGGGTCCTCTAGACTGCCAAGGTCTGGAGGAATTAAAGCTGGGCCTTAAAAATAAAGATTAGGCTGTGAATAAGTAGAATTTTTTTTTTTTTTGGTAAGGAAAATTTATTTCCCAATGGGGGGTCATGGTTCTCATGACCACCAAATCCTTTATGGTCATGATAACTATTGGCAAGTGTGAGAGGACTGAGAAAATGTTTTCACTGACTTGAAGAATTTTTAAAACAGTTTACCACATAGAGGTAGTATGTCCTCCAGTTTTCTTTCAAATAACCCACTGGACCTCAGAAGAAAGCACTTTATTTTCTAGAATAATATGGATTGTTTGTTTGTTTGTTTGTTTTTTACCAACCTAGAAATAGCTGATTTTCTTTTTTCTTAGCTGATGATTCCCCTCACCCCACCTCTCCCACACTTTTAATAAGCTTTTCTCTAGCTTGTTTCTCCATGTTCTACTCTACTTTCATCTCTGTCTTCACCCCTTCTCTTTTCTTTTTGCCAATCTCATAATGCCCTCCTTTGGGCATATATTTACAGGGCTTTGCTTGTTTTCTTCTTGCCCACCCATTCCTGTTTTCTTTCCCCCTTTTCCTTTCCCTTGTCCCTTGTTTTTTCTCTATGTCCCTCTCTTGGGCACTTTATTTTTAGTGCCCACTGAAACCTGTATATATACTTTTTTTTTTTACATTTTAGAGCAAACTGTTGCTGTTTTCTCACATTCAGTACAGTAGCAACAAGGGTTTATTCCTCACACAGAAAAGCTATATTCCATTCCAGTATATAAAGACACAAGTATATTCTAAAAGCACTGTGTTTGCCTTTTGTAAATTTTTTAAATAAGGGAAACACCTTCTCCCTTTTAAATGTTTCTATTATTTTTGTTGGTGTTTTTATTTTATCATTTCTTTTCCCTTTTTTGCTTCATTTACTTTTGTCTAATATGCTCATCTTCTCTTTTTAGTCTTCTTTTACTTTTGTTGTCTTTTCTTCTACCTTCTCTGCCTCCTTCCCTTTTCTCTGTCTTTTCTGTCTCCAGCTATCTGCCTGTCTTTTCTTTTCTCTCATCTCCTGAACCCTTGCACTTTCTGGGTGACTCAAACTTAGAGAAACCTTTAATAGTCGAAAACCTTTTGTGTCTTGGCCCTGGTCCGCCTGGTATAGAGCTGTCTGAACTCCCTGATGAACGAAAGGAGGGAGGAAAAGAGGGAAAGAGGCAGATAGAGGGCACAGGTAGTTTTCTAACAGGAGCTTTCACTTTGCTAACAAAAAGGGGACAGTCCCCTTTTGTCTGGGGCTCCTGAGGGGCGTGTTCCCAGAGCCGCTGTCTGCTTCAAAAGGAACACAGGTGGATCGGGGTGACAGGAGGGCAAAGAGTGCTACTTGAAATCTGACTGACTTAGTTTCTTCTGATTTTGTGGGTCAAAATGACTTTTACTTCCTCTTTTGGTATTTGGGGAATACCCAATAGTCTTCCATAAATGCCTTTCCCATTGTGTGTCCCTGTGGAACTTAGCCCTCAGCTGCTACCTGAGGGAAAGGAATGAGATGAGAGATCTAAAGTTGACTGGGGACCTGTGGGGTTTCCTCCCATTTCTATTATCCCTCTTCTGCCCACCTTTAAAGGCAATGGAAACTGACCACTGCACAAATCCGAAATTGGCTATTCTCTCTGTAGGTTCCTTGACTTGGGAAGGGCCTATAAATGATGGATCTTTCTAAGGCTTGAAGAGGGGAGTGTGGTGTCTGTATGTGTGTGTGTGTGTGTGGGGGGGGTGTTGTTACAGGCACAACCAACTCTGGTATTGATCCTGTTCACCTCTGAGGCAACCTTTTTACCCATCTGCCTGGGCTTACCCTAGGAGCATGGGTCTCTCACTTCTCCACAAACTCCTAGCTGTGACTTTCTATCTACCTGGCCTCTAGGTTACTTGCCTTAGAATTCTTAGCTTCCTTTCCTCAGTGGCACCATTGGATTGTGTGCTTGCATAAATACAGAGAGATGCTGCTGCTAATGCTTAACAACTGGCCATGGCTGGATATATTTGTGGGCAACATCTGATGTTCAGTGTAAACTGAATTACTAAAAAATGTATACTTACTCTATACATGCATGTCTGAGTGCACAATAATGTCTTTCCTCATTGACTTTGCTTTAAACTATTTATATCTCAAATATCTCAAGGAGGAAAGTTGTTTTGGGTGTTTTGGTTTACATCAGATTCTCCCTCCTCCCCCCTTTGGCTAAGGTACAATATTAGGCAGTTATTATCTGACATAATCAAATTATTGAAAAGTAGCTATAACATACCTACATAAACTACCCTCCTATCCTCTGTGTGCGTGTGTGTGTGTGTGTGTGTGTGTGTGTGTGTGTGTGTGTGCCATTTGAGGAAAAGGAGAGGCTAGCTTCAACCTTCTTGCTCCATTTTGGCTGTTGTCTATACATTGTCTGTATGCTGCATCTATACAAGAGTTCATAACCCATGAGACTCTTTTGCTGAAAATAAAGTAATAGTATGAAATATTTCAAATCAGGTTTCTATTTCCCCACTGCTAGATTAGATCTGTCTAACTGGAAACAAGTGCATTTGTCTCTGTCCATCTCTCTCTGTCCATCTCTCTCTCTCTGTCCATCTCTCTCTCTCTGTCCATCTCTCTCTCTCTCTCTCTCTCTCTCTCTCTCTCCCTCCCCCCCTCTCTCTCCCCCCCCCCCCCCTCCCCCCCCCATAATTTTCTTAAACCCTTTTCAAACTTCAGCTACTTCTCGTGTCCCAATGCAGTGACTTCTCCAAGGATTCCTTTGGAGTTAATAATTAGGAAGGAACATGAAACTTCCTCATCCTCTTTTCTCAGACAGATTTGCCGTTCCTTAGGTCCTTACCTCTTTTCACAGTATTCAACTATTGGCCCTGTCATGAGGATCTGGAGTAAAAACTATTCACCGTCAGGAATAACCACCAGGATTCTCCCAGGGCTAAGCACTGATCTCTTTATCCCATTTTTCTGTGTTTATCTAGCTCTTCTGGATCAAAACCCTTGCCTTCCTTGCCATCCCATTCCCCCACCCCTTTTCCTTCTTTCTCAAACTCCTTTTCATTTAATTTGTTGTTGTTTGCTGTCTTGCCATGGACACCTTGTGATGTGAAGGTTAGGCCTCTCAGTTCAGTCTGAGTAAGTTTGACGAGTGGGACAGTTGGCTAAGAAAAGAGATTTGAAAATCTCTTTTCAAAAAGAAAATTATTTTTAAAAAGAAGTGGAAAGAGGACAAGAGTGAGAAAGAAAAAGGAATATAAAGTCTGAGAAGGAAGAACAGTAGACAAAAGACAGGAAATAACTTCTGAAATTAAGTGTGGATCTTTCTCTTACTATCATTTCTCTGTTGCTTTGCCTGCATCACTATAGTGCTCATCTGTGTAGGGCTAGGACAGAGCCTATAAACTGGTAATAAATATATTATTTTTGGTAGCAAGCTAAACTGTCTGTGGGCATTTTTCAGAGAATCTAAGGAAAACTTTCCTGGTAGAATATTGCATGCTGATGGAGGCTGGGAGGAAGCAGGGAAAGAGAGGTCTTCAGTTGTGTTTTGTCTTTGATTTTGGCTATGGGCCTTTTCCCTTTCCTTCCCTTCCCTTCCCTTCCCTTTCCTTTCCTTTCCTTTCCTTTCCTTTCCTTTCCTTTCCTTTCCTTTCCTTTCCTTTCCTTTCCTTTCCTTTCCTTTCTTTCCCTTCCTTCCTTCCTTCCTTCCTTCCTTCCTTCCTTCCTTCCTTCCTTCCTTCCTTCCTTCCTTCCTTCCTTCCTTCCTTCCTTCCTTCCTTCCTTCCTTCCTTCCTTCTCTCTCTCTCTCTCTCTCTGTCTCT
>NW_027185755.1:3548303-3549128 GCF_028583685.1 Petaurus breviceps papuanus | reverse complement strand
CCCCCCCTAGGGATGCAGGGATAAGGTTTCTACTTGAGGTGACCAGCTGAGTTTTCTATTTAGTAAGAGACTAGGAGGAGTTGTTTACATATATCCTTTCTCTTGCTCTCTCTCTCTGTCTCTTCCCTTCTCTCTGTCTCTCTTTGTCTCTCTGTCTCTGCCTCTCCTCTCTCTTTCCTCTTTTCCTTTTCTCTTTGTAGAGCTGCAAACCTGTATTGCTTGGGATGATAACTTCTACTTTCCCCTGTTTCTTCCCTAAATAAAAAAAGAAGCAAGAGACAGAAAAAGAGCTCGTGCATGTATGGGAGAGAGACTGAAACCAAAATACAGAAAGAAGGCGCAGCTGCTTTCTCCAAGGCCTTCTGGGGCTCCCGGTTATATGCATTCCTTTATTTATTTATTTTTCTGGCTAAAAAATATAATTTCCGCAGCGCCTCTTGCCTCTCCCCCCCCCCCCCCCTAAAATTTGCTCTGTCGTTGCTGCCAAATCTACCAGAGTGGGAGCATGGAATAAAAAATTCATAACTGCTGGACTTTGCTTGTTCATTAGATATGAACTTGTCGATTTGGCAAATTGTTTTTGGTCTCTAACCGCCCGGTCCCTCCCCACCCTCCCAGGCTCTCCTCCTTTCCCTCCTCCCCTTTGATGCAGCCATTGGCTGTTCAGTAGATGTCTCTTTGCCAAATAGGTGGATCCTTCTCTCTCTCTTTCTCTCTCTTCCCCCCCTTTTTTTCTGGCTTTGGCACAAGCAAATGGATGGGGATTGAGCATGAAAGGAGAGAGAGGGAGTTTGAGAGAGAAAAGAAGCAAAAAAAAAAAAAAAA
>NW_027185755.1:3508932-3548203 GCF_028583685.1 Petaurus breviceps papuanus | reverse complement strand
CTCTCTCTCTCTCTCTCTCTCTCTCTCTCTCTCTCTCTCTCTCTCACGCGCCTCTGCCAGCGACGGTCTGCAGCCGGTCAGAACTCGTCCTTTTCCCCGGGAATCTGCGATCTCCCCCTTTTCCTCCAAACAGGCGGAGAGAGAGGCAGATCTAAGTTTACATCCCTGTGCCGTTGCCAAAGCCGAAAGCCTTTTTCTTCAGCTGCTGCTTTTTCTCTCCTGGGTTTTTGGCGGGGGGTGTGCGTGTGTGTGTGGGGGTGTGGGGGTAGGGATAGGGGTGGGGAGCTGGATTTGGGTTTTTCTTTCAGCATATATCTTTTTTTTTTTAATTGGAGGGATGCACAGGAGGGGAAATTGAAAAAAAATTGTTGGCTTTTGTTTACCTGGCGTGTGTGGCAACGGGCTTTCTCACTGCCTGCCATCTCTGACCTTTCTTTCTTTCCTTTCTCTTTTTTCCAAAGGGAAAAAAAATAATCCCCCCCATGTGCATGAAGGGTTAAGGGGGAAATGGGGGGGGAAATCTGAGAATTCAACCAAGCCCTGCCCCCCTTCTGTAGAAAACCAATAACACCCCCTTCCTTTTTAAAAAATTTTACCTTCATCCTATCCTTTCTCCTCCTCCTCCCACTCCCTCCTTTCCACACCCCCCACCCCCACCCCCAACTCACAACTCTGTTGAGTCCAGAATTTCAGAATCTGGTGTTGGGCTTTGCCGGGATGCTTCGGAGGAATGGTAATTATTTATTTTTCCAGATTTTGTATTTAGCAAAAAGGAGTCAAATATTATTTAACCCCCAAATAAAAAAAATGAAATCTTAGCCCTCTTTACACCTGACCGAGTGGAGAAAAGAGGGTAAAGGGGTCAGTGGGAAGCTAGAGAAGGGGGTGGAAAAGGACCCAGTAGCTTTTAACCCTGATGTGACCAAGGCGAGCCACCTTGTTTATTTGTTTATCTGAATAATAAATGTCTCGTTTATTATTACTATGGTTATCATTAATATTGATGTTATTAATAATGTCATGCTTACATAGTTGAGATTTATATTTGATTAATAGAAATTCTAGGGTAGATGTTGAAAATGATCTGGAAGGAAGAAAATGAAAAAGCACCTGGGGGTGGGGATCCAAATCTCTTTCGCCTCTTGTGGGTGTCATTTTCTTTTTTTGGGGGTTGCCAAAATTGAATAGTATCTGGGCTCATGGGGGTTTCTGCATGCATGAGTCCTTGTGCATGAGTGTGCAGACATATGTGTATAGATACTGTACCTCCATGAGATAATACAGAGATCCTCCCTGCAATATAACATGGATATTGCATGGGCGCAACAGAGCGCAATGGGGATATCAGCTGCTTGTGTGTGTGAACCGAGATATTGTATATGGGTGTGTGTGTGTGTGTGTGTGTGTGTGTGTGAGAGAGAGAGAGAGAGAGAGAGAGAGAGAGAGAGAGAGAGAGAGAGAGAATAGGTGTGTGTATAGGCACTCAGTGGCTCTCTCTCCTTTGGTTGCTGGGAGTGAGATGGGAGCAAGTGCCTGGCTAAGCTGGCTAACCCTAGTTTCCTAGGGTGACTAGGAGGAAAAAAAAATTGGGGGGAGGAGGGAGTCTATTTCCTTGAAGCATCCCTCCTCTAACACTTTTTGTTCTCTTTTCCTCTTCTTTTTTTCCTCCCCATCTTCCCCTCCCTCCCTTCCTGCCGGCTCCCCACCTCGCCCCGCATGCTCCCGTCTTGCCGCCTGCAGGATGAATTCCACCCGTTCATCGAGGCCTTGCTGCCTCATGTCCGTGCCTTCTCCTACACCTGGTTCAATCTGCAGGCGCGGAAGCGCAAGTACTTCAAGAAACATGAGAAGCGCATGTCGAAGGACGAGGAGCGGGCAGTGAAGGATGAGCTGCTGGGGGAGAAGCCCGAGATCAAGCAGAAGTGGGCGTCCCGGCTTCTGGCCAAGCTGCGCAAGGACATCCGGCCCGAGTTCCGTGAGGACTTTGTGCTGACCATCACCGGCAAGAAGGCCCCCTGCTGTGTCCTCTCCAACCCTGACCAGAAGGGCAAGATCCGCCGGATTGACTGCCTGCGCCAGGCCGACAAGGTGTGGCGGCTCGACCTGGTCATGGTGATTTTGTTTAAGGGGATCCCCCTGGAAAGTACTGATGGGGAGCGGCTCTACAAGTCACCCCAGTGCTCCAACCCCGGCCTGTGTGTCCAGCCTCACCACATTGGAGTCACAATCAAAGAACTGGATCTTTACCTGGCTTACTTTGTCCACACTCCTGGTAGGTCATTCTGAACACTGTTTACATTTTATTTTATTTACTTGGATTTAGACTCTCTTCCCATTTGTCTTATTTAAAAAAAAAGATCAAATTGCAGTAGGCCTCAGTGGGCACTCTAGCAGGGGCCTGCACTATTCCTGGGGTTCACTTTTTCTTTTCTCTCTTTTTTTCCCCTCCCTTCCTTTTTATTCTTCTTCTGTAAGGTGCCTTTACCACATTTTCTATTTTATGTTTCTATCTTTTGAAGGACTATCTTGTTCCAAAAAAGCTTCATGGCTCTTTGGTTTGGGACTGGAATGTCCTGTGTTGGTGAGAGATTGAGATGGGAAGCATCCAGAATTTGTTGTTATATTTTGAAATTAAAAGAAGAGGTGTTGGGTCACTACAGGGCTACCCCTTAGGTTGTTGTTGAACATGGTTTTGTCGTGGTACTGGGCAGTGCTAATGTCAGCGGGAAATGAAACTGGGATGCTCTATGCATATCAGGCTGACCTTTCCCTTCTGTGAATCAATAAAAATGAAAGAATGTATCCAACACTAAGGTACCCCGCTTTAGATACTCAGGCTGAAGATGAATAGGGGAAGATTGGAAAAGGGAGTTGTTTTGGCTAGGCCTAGCCGTTGTTAGAGAATTAGGCAGTGATTTCACTGAGAAAGCTAGGGGAAAAAACCCCAACAAAACAACAAACTCGAAGACTCTGCTTTCACTGTCCAAAGCTGTGACTCCTTACTCTGTCTTTTTTGGGACTAAACGGGTCAGATCTGTACTCTGGATACACTTAATGCATAGCAGATAAATAAGTCAGGCACACTTGTGTGGCACAGTGGTAGTGGCATGGCAGTTTTTACAATGATATATTTCTAATGCCACTCTCTTTGGCAGAGAATATTCTCCCTTGCCCTGAAAAGCTTTTATTTTTATTTTTAAAGATCTTTGCTCCATGAGGATTTTCTTAGTACTTTTTTTTCTCCTTTCTTCTTTTTACTCTGCTTTTGGGGTTTGGGGGCTTTAATTCCCCTTCTATTTTTTCCTCCTGTCCCTTTTATAATTTCTTTCTGCTTTTGTTTTCTTACAAATTGAAACAGAGATGGCTGGTTAATTTTTAGCCTCCACTCAGCTACGCCCAATTTACTGCCGCCTTTGAAACCCAAACGAGCCGGCACTCTGTGATTAAGCAAAGCAGAAGTGTGTTTACATTATGCCCAACCAACTTGTAATGAGAGGGCTACCAAACCTTTTTCTTGTTTTTTTTTTCCTCCCTTTTCCTGTATTCTAGCTTTCTCTTTCTCATCTCAGTTCTTCCTTTCTCTGCTTAGGCGATCATACAAGGATGTAGCTCAACTTAATGGACTGTTTCACATGTTTTTTTCTATGTCATGGGGTGTATGTATGTATATGTGTATGTGTCCCCTTTTCATATAAGAAACAGAAAAAAAAGAGGGAAAACTGCTGCTATTAACATTCTATTTGGGGAGTTGAGGAGGGTATCCATACATAAATAAAATTTCAGGCACCCTTAGTCTTGGTTTTATAGAAATTCAACAGAGGTTGGTATGGTTAGTTTTATGTTGGAAGGAAGCTTTGGGGAAAAAATAATTATTTTCAACCTCCTCTTTTCATGTGCTTTTTCGTGTCTAGAGAAGTAGTTTTCTTAGCAGGGTGGCCGTGGGCCTCGATGGGCATTGCCTCCTTGCTCCTCTCTAGGTCCATGACTGGCCCTGTTAGTGCTCGGTGAATAAGATCATTGCTGGCAAAGAGAGAGTGAATATTAAATCAGGAGACTTATCTTTTTTTAAAAGATAAAACTACAACAACCAAAAAAAAAAAAAGAAAAGGTTAGCTCTCCATTCTCATGCCTGCTGAGACAGAAAGTCTTTTTATTTATTTTTTATTTGAAGGGACACAGGGAAAGCTTGGAACTTTATCATTCCATTAGCTGAGCCAGTGGGGCAGTTTTGACCCCAGGTTAACCTGCACGTGCAGGTTAGGAATAGGGTTGTGCATGAGGAGATGGGGACAGAGGGAGATTCAAAATTTTAATCATGATATACCTTGACCCACCCTTATCCAGCTTTCCACTTGAATCCTTACAGCTGAATCAGTCCTGTTTCCTCACATTTTAGACCATATTCTTGACTTCCACCAACATACAGCAGAGTTGGGATGCAGCGAATATCACAAGAGACCCATTTCACTGTCACATCTCTGGTTCCTAAATTAATCAGGCAGGCTTCTTGGGGAAAGGGATGATGAATGACCTGCTGACCTAAGGAACTCAGTGGTGCTGTCAAATCACACAGTTCTCTATGTTCTGCTCACTCAAGGCAGACTCTGCTAAAGCTGAGTCTCCACAGTTAAAAATAAAATAGAATAAAATAAGGCAGTTCATCAAATCATTTAGGCCCTCAAACCCTAGATAATCCAAATAGATGAAAGTAAAATTTTTTTGGTCTAAATTATTTGAATTCAGAATCAGATCTTTGGCTGAGCTGAGTGGTATATTGGCTGGGGGGATTTTGGGGGAATTCAGGGTATACATTGGGCAAATTAGACCACCAGTGGGATTCTTTGTTTTTTCCTTTAGGAGAAAGGTAGTTGGGAGGTAGACTGTAGTAGCAGTGTATATATGCCTTCCTGGTCTGATCCAACTAGAATTCTTCTTCGTTTTTGCTCATTTACTCAGCTGAGTTATCACCCTCTTCTCTTAACACATTGGATGGTTTGGCAGCTTGTGCCCAGCCCTGAACAATGACAGTTTGGGAAGGGCTATAGATTGTCTTCTCTATCCTTCCCTATCTCCTCCACTAGTCTTTCCAACACTCTCCAACTATAAGATGGTGGTCACTGGGGGAATTGTTTTGGGCTTAGGAAGGACAAATACAGCACCATGTCCCAAAGTGAGTCGATTTCATTTGGGGTAGTATAAAGGTGAGTTTGAAGGGATATTGTGTCATTTGCCAAGGTGGTTGGGCTCTTATAGTGCATTTACACCACTGGTTACCCCTTAGATGAAGCTTGAGGAAACGGTTTGCCTGGAGAGGGAGGGCATGGCGACAGTGGGATGAGGAGCTTCGTTCTACTTTGAAAGTATGGTATTAGAATGACCATTTGTTCCCCAAATCTTCATTCTCAAGCAAAGAAGGAGAACATTCTTTCTTGATGTGAAAGAAGCCTATTGATTTGGGGGGTATATGAGTTTCCTGCTATGAGAAGAAAGTGTCTGGAGTGATGGATCAGGTAAGGGGTAAGGCCAAAATCACTCCATTTTCTTTGAGTACAGACGTGGTACTAAGGCTACTGTCCCAAGCTCCAGTGAGGGATTCTAAGGTGTAGGTAGAAAACATAAAGCCTTCCTTGCCATGAGAACTGGTCTTTAAAAAGGCAGAAGCAAACTGAAAATATAAGACATATCCATGACCAAAAACTGTGCTATATGGTTTCCCACCCCACTCCTTCCCCCTGCCAGTCTTGCAACCTGCATAGGGTGGCAGCCTTGGGAATATAAAATACTGGAATGAAAAGTCTTGAATGATGCATATGCCATCCCTTACCTTGGCTTGGATGCCTGCCCCTTACCTTGCAGGTAACCACATACCCATTTTTACCTTGGACACCAGGTGAACTTTGAGCCTTCTTTCTTTCACTTTCCCTCCCAAGCCTGGAACTTTGCTCTCACATTTTGCTTAGGGGAGGGGGAGAACTCTGCTCCCCTCCTGATTTAAGGGGTTCTTTTGGGGAAAGTAAAGTGGCCGTCTACTTTCCTGGCCTGTTGGCTTTGCTGCTCCCCTGAGTGTCTAGTATTCTTAAGCCAGGACTTTCTGCTTGCCTCAGTTCTGCCTCATGCTGCATCAGGGGTTCCCAGTAAAAGGTGAAATGAAGGGGGGACACCCATTGCGGGAGTCTCATTTTCTCTGCCCTCCTCATAACTCATTCCCAGGAGAAACAGATATGTGGCTTCCCCACCTGCCACCTGACTTTGCCACTCCATGAAATGACATTTGTATATATCCTCTGAGGTAGTTGCATCTTGTGTGAGGGTTGGCAATGGGAGCTACCTCAAGGAGGTGCCCATCACCAGGTGGCAATGTAGAAGGATCATTGGGTACAGGTGCACAGGGGACACAGATGATCTCAGCAGTGGGTGGTAGGTAATAAAAATAAAAGCAGCTATATTCATATAGTGTGTTACCATTTACAGAGCACTTTTCTTTTAAAAGACCTGTAAATTAAGTAAAGCAAGTGTTATTCACATTTTATAGATGGGGAGACTGAGACTCAGATTAAATGACCTACTCATGTTTATACAGTTTATAAGTGATAGAACTGGGATTCAGAACTGGGATCCTGGAGTCTTCCATTTGATCTTTCCTATAGTGAGATTTTCCTGAAAAACAACAACAAAAAACTAGGAAGAAAAACCAGACTTGGCTTCACCCTAATTATGGCTTTTTTTTTTCCTTATTGCCTCTCATCCCGGTGTCCTGCTTACCTGCTATATTATACTTTGTCCCTGGGGCTACCTACCTTTGCTCCCTGTGGTGGGTAGCTAATTTGTTTGAAGTTTCTGTTTCTCAAGTTGAATTGGAGGCAAGAACAAAAAGAAAACATCCCAGTCTTGGTTTGGTTGGGTAAGGTATGTGGTAAGCATGAAAGAACAGGGAAGGAGGACCACTTTTGCCAGGAGATAATGATGATCAGCTGGTTGGTCTTCTGACCCAGGGTCCAGCATGATGCCGTGTTGCCTCTCTGAAATACACAGAAAGAAGATACTCTTTGCAACACCTCACCAGTCTGTGTGTTTGTAGGGACAAAGAATTTAGAGCCGGAGAAGGACCTGATTCAGAATCATCTCTTTAAAGCCCCTTACTTAACAGATGAGGAAACTGAGGCTCACAGAGTTTACATTGCCCAGTAGTGGTAAACCAGGATTCAGAACTAGATCTTTTGACTCTAAATCTAGTTTTCTTTCCATAATACCATGCAGACTCTACTTCCTCGGCATCTCTTGTGGCCCTCTGACCCTGTATTATTAAAACATTTTAAGGTGAGAAAGGGTCCCAATGGGTTTTTATAACATATGTTAATGTTCCTTTAGGAGTCTAAGGCCTAAGAACCAGGGGATTTGGGGCCTCCTTCAAGGCCATACTCCAGGGATGGAGAAACCTGGGGTGCCGTGGAAAAGGGAACTGCGGAGGATATGTGATTAGAAGGGGGAACTGGCAAGAATAGAAATGAGAGGGAAGTATCGTTTTTCCCTTTTCGCACTCAGGTGTCCTGAAGCAGCTGGGCAGAGAGGGTAACACTCGGCTGCCCTCTCTGCCCAGGGGAGGTGGTTCTCTCTTTCTCCCTCTCCTCTCCTCTCTGTCTCAGGACCTGCCACGCTTCAGTTATTTTATCCTTTAGTGTCCAATTCAGAGGTCTTTTCAAAGGCCCCAGCCGTGTCAGCCCGGTGCTCACACAAAAGGCCTCTTTGATTTGTTGTTTGTTTTCATTTGCCAGTGGAAGGGGGAGGGGGAATGGAGAAAGCTTCTGGGTTTAAAAATTTTTTTATTTGGGTTGCTTGCTTCATTCCCAGAGGACTTGGCTCCTTGGAACCTCAGTCCAGAGTTGGGGGTAGGAGAAAGATCAACAACTTTCTGGGGAGGGCAGGAGGTGGAATCACCCCAGTGTAAGGGAAGGTAGAGATGGATTTAGAAAGGATCGAGCGTCTGACATTAAGGGATCTGACTGTGGTGAGAACTGGATTTGGAGCTTGACTGGACCCTTACCACCATTTGGCGATAGAGAGTGAGGAGATTGAATGCCTGGCTCCACAGACTTCTGCCCTCCCACTATCCGTGCCCTTAGAGAGCAGTTGTTTAGAGCAGGGTGAGGTGACTTTGTCCCCTAATTTCTTGTAATCTATCTTTGGTTGTTACTGTAACTACAGGGGTAGGTACCTTAGAGTTCTTGAATAAGTTAGGATCAACAGGGGGAAGGTCAGTTAGGCTCGGGCCTTTTTCTGAAATTCTCAATGCCTAATCTAATCTATCCTGCATCGAACATTGAACTATATTGGATAAGATATCTGTGCCTGAAGTGAGAAGGAAGGAGTTGAATGAGAATTAATACATACCTACATGAACATTATAGCATATTCAGGCGCATGTCCTGAAACATAAATAAGAGATATATTAGGATACACAGACAGATATGTAGGTACATATATCATAAGACCTTAATTTTTGGGTGGGTCACTATGGGCATCAACAGCAGGGAGAATATATTGGTTGGGGGGGGAGGGGGTTTAGCAGGGCCTCATTGGCAGATGGGAGGGGGAGGCTGGGGGGCTGAGAGATGGGTAAATTTAGATGCTGGCATTTCTGAAGACTAGTTTTCTTGGCACTGAGGGCACCATGGAAATCATTATGACAAATGCCCAGCCCTGTAGGCCGCTGTCGCCATCTTAAGGACATTGGAGCTGTGGAGCTAGCTAGGCAAGAAGGGGGTTCCAGTAGGCTGAGAGAATGTTTGGAGCATAGGGTGGGGGACTTTACTGGACCTGGCTTTACCCCATTCTACTAGTCTGTGGCCTTTTCTCTGGGTTTCTTTTTTTTTTTTTTAAAGCTTTAATTTAATTTAATCTTCCCAATTAATAACTTTTATTTATGCTTTTTTTAAACATTAGAATCATTTTCCAATGTTCTCCCCCCACTGAATCCTCCCTTGTAACAAAGAAAAAATTGGACAAAACCTAACCACCAAAGAACCTGCGTCTGATAGTAACTGTACATGCATCATTCCACATGCATGGTCTCCTACCTCTCTACCGAGAAGAGGGAGGTAAGTTTCCTCCTCTTTTCTCTGGAACCAAGATCGATAATTACAATTAATCTGAGTTCAACAGTATTTTAGCATTGTTTTCCTTTATTTTATTAGAATCATTTTGTATATTGTTCTTTTGGTGCTACTCTTTTCATTTTGTATCAATTTATAGAAGTCTTTCCATGTTTCTCTGAATTTCTCATATTTGTCATTCCTTACAGAATGATACTATTTTATTATAATCATATGCCACAGTTTGTTCAAACTGTCCCTACCTTAAGGGCCCCTACTTGGTTTTGAGTGTTTTTTTTTTGCAACCACAAATAACAGTATTGATATAAATATTTTGTTATATAGGGGACCTTTCTTTTTTGTCATCGACCTCCTTGTGGCAGGAAAATCAGTGTGGTGTAGCGGATAGAATGCCGGACTAGGAAACAGGAAGGCCTGGGTTCAAATATTGCCTTCAACACTTCTTACCTTTATGACCATGAGTAATTCACTTAACCTGTCTGAACTTTAGTTTCTTCACCTGTAAAATGGGTATAATAATACCTGAAGTGTATACCTCACAAGGTTGTTAGGAAGTTCAAATAGGATAATATATATAACACTTCGCAAACTTTAAAGTATTACATAAATATTAGTATTAGACAAATGCCCAAGAATGAAATAGCCATTATTTTTCTCCCATAATTAAATTGTTTTCCATTAACAGTTGTACTAATTCCCAGCTTCACCAATGGAGTATCATTGTGCCTATTTCCTTACAGTTCTTCTAACATTGATTATTTCGATTTTTCATCATTTTCTACAATTTGATAAGGAAGACGTAAAACCTTAGCATTATTCAATAAACTGAAGAACTCAAACTACTCAGGAAGACACTTTTCAACTATAACTGCTTGGGGAAACTGGAAAGTGATATGACAGAAAATACTTTAGAAAGATATCTTTTTTTTTTTTTTTTTGCTTTTTGGAGGGCAATTGGGGTTAAGTAACTTGCCCAAAGTCACACGGCTAGTTTTTTTTGTGTGTGTTAAGTGTTTGAGGTCGGATCCAAACTCAGGTCCTCCTGGCTCCAGGGCTGGGGCTGTACTCACTTCGACACCTAGCTGCCCCTAGAAAGATATCTTATATCTCATACCATAGAAAGCTTCAGATGTATATGTGACCTCCATATAAGAGCTCAGGTCATTAAAAAAAATTAGTTGAGTACCAAAAGAGTTACCTTTCAAAATTTTAGCTGGGGGAGAATTCATAAGTAAATAAGGGATAAGAGTGATTATAAAAAGATAAACAATTTTGATTGCAAAAATTAAAAAGTTTTTTGTATTAACAAAACCAATGTAACTAGATTGAGAAATCTTTAAGTGGGAAAAATCTTTACATAAAATATCTGTTATAAAAGTCTGATAGCCAAGATTTGTAGGAAACTGACATAAATACGTGGCTACGAGCCATATTGTGATAAGTGGTCAAAAGATATAAACAATTTTCTGAAGAGAAGAAATGCAGACCATTAGCAACTGCATGAAATTATCAAATCACTAATAATAAGAGAATTACAAGTTAAAACAACTCTAAGGTTATACCAGATAATAAAAGATTACAAGATCATAGGATTAAGAACTAGAAGAGGTTTTTAGAGGCTATCTTGTCCAACCCCACCCCCTTCATTTTACAGATGAAGAAACTAAGGGGCCAAGGAGGTGAAATGACTTCTTTAAGGTCACGAAAGTGGCCAGAGTCGTTGTTGGTGAGGTGGTTGAGAAACAAGCCCATTGTTATTATACTTTTGGTAGAGCTGAATTTGCTCTTTTAACCAAATATTTCCAGGCCTTTCCTTTGGAAATTTTGTATTGATTTTGTTAGAGAAGTACTGTATTTTTCTAAGTGGTGGCAGGGCTATCTACTGACCTGATCTCAATAGGGGCTTTGAGTAGGCTTCTCCCTTTTCCCTGCCCCTAACCATCTTTGAATCAACTCAATTTATCATATGGTTCCTGGTGGAAATCACTCTTGGACCTTGATATTTAGGGTGTATTGGTAATGCCAGGCTTGACAACCCTGGGCTAACATAACATTATGTTAACCAATACTCCAGCTTATTTCCTATGTGTTGAACCAGTTCTCATTTAATTTGCTCAAAGGGCATTCATATTAACAGAAGCATTCTAGTATGTAATCAGGTATGCTGACCCACCTACATCCATAGCAAGTTGATAAATGAAAATTTCCTTTTGGTCAGGTAAAAATTGGTGTTGATTTTGACTGCCAGGCTCAGAAATTATTTCACACTGTAAATGAATAACATTACTACAATATCTGTAAGAAAAGGAATAACCTCTCAATGTGTCACAGATGATTTGGTACAGGCAGACTCAAGCGTGGTAAATAGAAATGGAACTTTTCTTTATGGGAAGAAAACTCTCTTCTCTTCTCTTGTAGGATCAGGGAGATCAGAGGGAGGGAAGCATGTTGAGATGTCTGCTATATGGCTTCACTATGTGGCCAAGCCTTTTGAAACTACTTTCATATTTCTTATCTCATTTTGTCTTCAGCTTAGTCTGGTAAAGTAGGCAGGACAAGTTATTATCCCTCCCTCATAGTGGAGTTGAAGCAATTGAGGCCTAGAGAGATCCTGTAACTCAGATCACACAGCAAAGTCATGGCAGAGTTGGGACTAAAATCTTGGTCTCCTGATACAAACCCCAGACTTTCCCACTAGCATCATTGGGGTAGTAGAGTGAATTTCCCTGGTACTGCCAAATTGAAAAAAGCCACTAGACAAGACAGCTGTGATGGCTCCCAACATGGGAAGCATCTGTTCCCAACAATTCCAAGTTGAACTTAAGGTTGGAAGCCAGGGCCCACCCTCGCCCTCAGCCCCTCTCTCCCAACCTGGGCCAACACTCAGCTCTAGAGCTCCCCCCTCTGCCAAGCACACAGGGTATACAGAGAGAAATATCCAGTAGGCACTGTGATGCCAATCTCACCCCCTCCACTGATAGGCCCAGTTGAATAGGAGCATACCTAGTTCTTGTCGAGGGGAAGCACTGATTCAGACCCAGGATGCAGGTGAGGCCTTTGGTGTGTGGGACGTGAAGTGTAGAGAGGAGCCTGGCACTATACCCAAGCTGCTATGCTGAGAGTTATCTTGGAATTTCATTTTAAAATAAATATGAATGTAGTGATTTTAGTTGATCAGACTGCATTTAAGATTCTTTCTCTTCTTGGTTCACCTTTGTTCTTTTTTCCTTGAAGTCCCTTCTCTTCTCATTTTAACTTTGGGACTATAGAGGTCTATGGGGAGAGAGTACCAAGCCCCACATATTGACTCTGCCTAATGGAACTTGGTCTCTGGGAACAGGGGGCAGGTCTCTCCGAGGAAGTGGAAGTATTTAAAGTAAAATGAATTTCCATCTTTTGCTCTAACTATATTTCTAGACCCCTTTTGACCTGTTGGAACAAAGGAATGGAACTGCAAAGGGTGAGATCTGTGGTGTCTGGTTCAGTTCTGCCCTTTCTCTCTCTGGGGAGGCTTCCCCAAGAAGCTTTTTACAGGCTGGAATAACGTGCCTATCTCCCAGCTCCAAATTCTCCTGCCAGCAGATGTGAGGAAGTTTCTGCTTTGCAGAGGTAGCTCAGTATATGGTGGTCAGTGTCTACACTGGGGCCCTTGCTGGGGGAGAGAAATGAGTCTACACATCCAGTGGCAATAGTCAGGCAGATCCCAGGCTCTTTTGCCTTTTGTAGGCACTATCTGTGTGATAGATATGCCTACAGAGCTATGTGGGGAGCTAGGATCATGGGATCATAAGATTTAGAACTGGAAGGGACATGAAAGATCATGCCAGGATCAGTCATTTTAGGCCTTAGCCTAGACATTCAGTATTTAAATGTTTGGACCCAGCTTGTGGCATGCCTGGCCCTTGGCCCCCTCTCCCCCCCCCCCCATTCCTCCCAGAATTTCAGCCTTTTTCTGCTAGACTTACTCTGCAACTGGCTTGGATATGGAGTTATTAAAAGGCCGGGTAGGCCTGCAGGCAAGAGGGACAGAGCCCCAGAGCCAGCTGAGCTGACAGAGGAGGGTGGCGGTGGAGTGGTGCAGAGGGCCTGGACAGCTCCGGAGCCCCACACAGAGGCGGGCTGGGAGCATCACTGTTCTTCAGTCCTCCCCAGGGGCTGAGGCGGGATTGCTGGCCGAGAAGTGGCCTGCTTGGCAGTTTCTTGTTGCTCCAGTTTAGCTGGCGGAAGAACCAGGCTCCTCAACCTTTCCCAGGAGGGCAAAGGTTTCCCTTGATAGAAGGAGGCTGGAGAGTTAGTGCAGTGAGAAGGCCCGAGCAGTTCCCAAGGTTCGAAGGCTGCCTCACTTCCACCCAAGGTGTCGGAGCTGCCCTCCTGCACCCCCCCCCTTCCCTGCCCTCCACCTCCCATCCTTCATCCTTTCGTTCCCTCTAGGGATTTGAGGGGTCATTGGAAGGGCTCCTCCTCCCATTTCCCTCTCCAAACCCAGTCCAAAGCAATGGCCATGCTTTGCCTTCTGGGGCTTATTTTATTCTAATTCTTTGTTTTTGGCAGTAAAACTCTTAACGGAAAGAGCGGGGTGGTTGGTGGGGGGAGGGAGCTCCTGCTCCAACCCAGCTGTGGGGCTGTGGGAGAGCCTCCCCGAAGGGGTCGAGGTCGGGAACTGGAACTTTAGCCTGTGGAAATGCGAAGTGCAGGAAAAGAGAGGCAGAGAAACTCCGAAGGGCTCTTGAGGGTTAGGTAGGCCCCTCTGGGTACCAAACCTCCCAGGGGCAAAGGGACAGACACCTGGTGATTCTTGTAGACTGGGAGGCAGGCACCATAGTGGTTCCCCTGAGGCAATCTCCAGGAGACTGTGGCGGGTGTAGCCTTCTGGGAGTATACCCTTATTATTCCTGCAGATTATATCACCATTAGTATATAATTATTGTATAATGGGCGTTATTACATAATGTCCGTTATATAACGCTCAGCCGGAGATACAGACAGTAGGGATATTATATGTGTGTGTGTCTATGTATAGACACCTTCCTCACACTGGATATGTGGTCACATCGTAACCATCATGTAAATACTTCCCTGAGCTGGGCTATAAATTTCTGAAGAGTGACGTCAACAGGCTCCTTACTGCGTTTGGAGGCGGAGGGGGGAAGGGAGGGTGAGAATATTTGGCCCCACCTATCTCTTATGACATAATCGTTTCCTTAGCAACCGTGTGCTCCCAAGGGGGACAAAGCAAAAAGAAGACTTTAAAACAAGGGGGATATAGATAAAAACCCAAATGTGGAAATGATGAACTCCCTACACACAAAAATCTATAAGTCGAGGGGACAGAAGTCCTCTGGTATCTTCTCTTTTGGGGGTTAGGATAGCAATCTTGGGCAGTTAAAATTCCCCATTGTCCCCCAGGTCTTCTTTCTACTTTCCTGTGTCTTTCTGTTCCCTTTTTTCAGATGAGGAATCCCACCACTTAAACTGGGCCCTTCTAAAGTCCTTGGCCTCATTATGGTTTCAAAGCTGAAAAAAAGATGTAGAATAGTGTTCCCTGACAGTCAGGGAAACAATAATAAAGCCTTAGTAGATTGGGTCCAGAAAGGAAGAGGAAAATAATTAAGATAATTTGGCATATAGAAGAATAGATGGAGGAGGAAATTAATAATTTTTTCAAATGTATGAAATATTATTCATGTAAGATGATAGGTAACTATGACTATCTCCTGAGACCAGTAGACTTTTCATGCAGTTGGAAGGATTAAAATAAAGTCAGCCCTAAGGTGAAAGAGGTGAGTACTGGAACGGGTCTGTTAGTAAGGATGAGCATCCCTTTGCCCTGATATCTGGGTACATAGTAAGCTATATGCTGCATCAAAGAAAAGGGCAACAGCTCACTAGAAGAGTAGAATCCCCTGTGCAAACAGACTTCAAACTACAGCTTGACTTAGATGAGAATGTCCCGACGGGGGGCAGCTTTCAGCAGAGCATTTATTGCTCTTGGGTGAATCTTTTTCCCTGTTATTTTTACTAACTGCTCACCAAAGAAACTTCAGAAATCAAAGCTGAATCCCTGTTCTTTGACCTTTTCGAATATCTCTTCCCATTGGGCCACTAAGAAAGGAAAGTCACTATTGAAATATGTGGAGAACCCAGCCAGCTACTGAGAATAGGGCCCTTGGCCCAGCTGGCACAAGACATGACACAGACTGGCAGGAAGCAAAAAGTTGTCATGAAAAATCCAAATTCAACCCTTTCCTTGCCACAGTTAGGCTTATGCCCTTTCCCCTCTGCATCCTGTTTTATTGACTGATATACAATTTTTTCAGCTGTTCACAGAAAATCTATGTGCTTGGCTGTGTCATAATGGCTAGAGTATTAGGCTTGGAGTCTGGGAGACCCGGGATCAAATCCATCCTCTGACACATATTAGCTTTGTGACCCCAATATGGGTAAGTCACTTAACTTCTCAATGCCCCCAAGCAACTCTGTAAGGCTATAGTTACAGAAAAGTAGATGATCAAGATCAGTGAAGAGTGTTTTCACACTAGGAAGTTCCCTATATAGATGAAATCAAAGGTCCATATACCTCTCCCTCTCTCCCACCAAAAAAACAAATAAACCCCAAAACTCAATCAGCTAAACTATCCAAGTAGTTTAGATCACAGGTTATTGTTATTTCACAATGTATTCAGTAAACTTTTCTCTATAATTTAGGAAACACTTTGTTTTCCCTGAATCAATGCTTGCTTAGGTTTTTATCTTTAGGTACAGAGGCAGAAGAATGAACCTGAAGAACTAAAAGGCACTGCCAGCATATGGAGGGCTTGACCTTGGGATGTGAAGCATGGCCTCTCTGATGAGGTCTCATTACCGCTGCCTTCAAGACTAGACCCAGGTTGACAATGCAGGGATCTGCCTTGATTAAGAAATTGGCCAAAGCCAGAGCATCAGCAGAGCTACAGGTCTTCTGTTTTGTGTGTTTAGCCCACCTTCTTTTTCTGGGTCCTGGAGTGGTACCAGTAATAAGCATGGATTGGGGATGTAGGACCCAAGGGGTTCCAGCAGGGCCCTGCCTGCCCAGGCCAAGAGCAGTCCCAAGGAGAGAACAGCTGTACCTTCAAACACAAAAGGCCAGTGCTCAATGGAGCAACAGCCTCGGGATATTAGCCAGCTCATGAGATGTATCCAAGGGAGAGGCTCTAGGCCCAGGGGATGGGGCAAGACATTTTATTTATAGTGTCATGGTTTATAAAGTAGAACCGGCTTATGGATCTCTGGGCACAGTTTCAAAATCAGCCATTTCTTTTAAGTTACCTCCAATTAGTCTGTTAATATGATGCTGCTGGGCAGGAGTGACCTGGCCCCACGTGGGGAGATGACCGAGGAAGACAGTACTGAGACTCACTGTCTAATATTAGATTTTGCAACCCAGAGATTCATTAATATAATCACTCAAATACTGGCCTCGCTTGGCAGGGCCTCTTCTTGAACCATCCTTATCTTTAGCAAAGAGCTCCGTCAGAATCACCCTTGGTGTTCCTCTTCTCAGAGAGTGGGCAGGGTGCATTAGTTGGCCTGCTTGCTGCCCCTTTCCTTGGATAGGCTTGGCTTTCCATCCCAGCAGCTCTTGCTTCTCACAGCATGGAAAGGCTTTTACATGACTTGTTCCCTGCAGGAAAAACAGCAACAGATATCCTCTCCCTGCAGCAGAAGCTGCTAATCTGCCACCTGCTGTCAAGTACTGTCCAGGGCTTCCGTGTATTAGGGGTTCCATCACCAAGGATCCCTTGGCTGGTATTGCAGCAGGGGCCATCAGATCGAGGTTTCTTGCTCTTTCTCCGAAAGGAAAGTTCTTACTGAATTCAGATAGGAAGGGGTTGATCCTTCTCAGTTTGGGAAGTGTCGAGGCCTTGCTTTGTTTTAGAAATAAGAGGTAAGAGAGATTGAGGAATGGGGAAAAAAGGGGGTAAGAGCTGAGCTCCTAATTTGAATAGGTAATATTTTAGTGAATTTAGGAAATCTGAGGCTAGGGAGGTCCCTGAGGATTGTGGGCAATGAGGAAGAAGTTATTTGGTTCTTTGTTGGAATAAGTTGGAATAATAGTTCCCTAAAATGTGTTTTCTTTATGTAAGTGAATTTGGGTGGTGTCAGAGAGATGAAGATTGAAAGACAGTCAGATTTTTGACTCCTCATCTATCTGATGGCCTTGGTTTAGAGTGATACTTCTTAGGTCATTGGGCCTTTTGCCCTTTAGCCTGGAAAGCTAAGCCTTGAGTCCCATGGCTGTTTCTGAATGGGAAGTACCCTTGAAGGCTTCCTGTGGGGGGGGGGAGGGCCCACACTTGTGCCCACACACACACACACACAATCCCAGGTGTTTTACAGACCCATCCCACGAGGATGCTGAGTTTATCTCTACACAGGATCTTTCCTGTTGTTAGATCATCCTTTTCTGGTGGATGCTCTTTGGCATAGATTGGCAGGGGGAATATTGTGCCCCGTTGGAATTGTTTGCCTTTTGTCGGAAAACGGTTCCTTCTCTTCGAAGACAACCCAGCCTACTCCTTTATGGAGGTGAAAGGTCCATAGGTGTTTACATTGCACATGTTTTTGGAGTTTCTCAATGTATCGATCAGTTATACTGATTAGTTTTTCTTTTCTTAAAAAAAAAGCTATTTGTCATATTGGATAACCCAAAAGAAAGGGAATGGAAGGGGGAGGAATAACACTGGTACCCCGGTGATGTAAGAAACAGAAAATATCAATAAAAAAAAAACCTAAAAACAAACAAAATAACAAATTCCTTCTCTTTTTCACCCTAATGTCTTGGGATGAGAAGAAAAGAGATGTCATGTCTTTCAAGAGACTGATCTGTTTACCACCATTGGCATGTTTTTCCATGATCTCTTTTTTCTGGGTATGAGATTTGTTGCTGTCCTTTAGCTGGGGCATTTCTACTGGCCCTGTCTACTGAATTTGGTAGTAGATATATAAATTATCAATGGCTTTAACACAGTCGTTTTTTTAGTGTATGTTACATATAACCTCTCTTGGGAGAGTTAAACCAACTCATTTGTGTTGCTTCCCACATTCTCCTTTGAGCCCTACACCTTGCGCCTAAAGGCACTCTGGCTCCTATCTTTCAATTGTCCATTTAACTAGCTCCCTCTCTCTTCTTCATCCAGTCTTCTACCTGCTCTCTCTACCTCCCTCACAGTAGAAACCACCAAATCCTTTGTCTTACTTGCTTTGTTCATTTGACTTCTTACTTTCTGCGAGCAACCCTTCTTATAGTCCCCCTTCCTTTCCAGGCATCAAATCATACTCGGTCCAATGAAGGGGGAGGCTTGTCCACTGTCCCTCATACCAAGGGCAGCATGGGCACCAAGTCACAATGCAATCTGGTTAGAGTGCAGTAAGATAGCTATTTATTCAGAATGTATTTCTATTCTGGCCAAAGGAACCTTGTCCTTATTAGATGTAGCATATATTTAAGTTTGTATTACATGGACCAAGGTCAGCTCCGCTCTCTGTTACTTTTAGTATGCTATGTTCTGGTGGGCAGGAACATTTCTGCCTAACTTAGTTTTTTGATGGCGCCTGTCTGGTAGTGCTGTCTTTGTGAGGTTGCTTCATCAGGGCTGTTTGGTGACAGACACACCCATGTCCCATTTCCACTCATCACGCACATGTATGCACATGCACATATACACATCCCTGGCAGATACATGTGCATACAACATTATATTAATCCACTGATTATGTGCCTACAGTCACATACATTCAATGATCCACATACAATTGCT
Organism: Petaurus breviceps papuanus; assembly: GCF_028583685.1. NCBI lineage: Eukaryota > Metazoa > Chordata > Mammalia > Diprotodontia > Petauridae > Petaurus > Petaurus breviceps. Next base: position 3,529,296 of record NW_027185755.1, on the reverse strand, counting down.
ACACTGCACTGTGGGAAGAGAGTGTGGATATAATTGATAGACTCTTCGTATGTGCACACACTCCTATCCCCTGATAAACAGACATAGGACAAATACGTTTTCTTATTTATCCTCTATTCATTTACACACATATATCCCTTGATAATCACAGATATACACATTCTTTTCCCCGCTGTAAAAACCACCAAGGGACACACCCACCGAGATATTCAGCATACATAGACTCTAAACCCATATGCATATTTGGGAAAGACATTCCAGTAGTAGATAATAAATACCCTGTGTGGAGATGGTGTCTAAGGCCTGATCTCAAATATTCACATCCTGCTCCCTCCTTGTTAGCTTTCTGAGGAGGAGAGAGCCTTGTGGCCACAGTTTGCCAGGCATGGCAGTGCCTCTCCTTTGCCAAAGGCTGTTGGGGGAGCCCTGCGGCTGTAGAAGTGGCTGGTACAGCTGCCTGGCATAAGCAGGTGCCGGCTGTGGCTCCTTCATGGCAGCCTTTCCCCCAATGCTGCTGCTGGAGGTGTGAGCCCACAGTGGCGGCCAGCACATGCCCCCTGAGAGCTAATGGGGGAAACAGCTGCCACCAACACCTGAGGCTTTGCTGGGCTGCATGGTCTGCTACTAGGAGTCTGGGCCACTCGCCACACATATTTTCCCCATGGCAGGCAGGGGGAGGTTAGGGAAGGGAGGGAGGGAGAGCCCCTCTCTCTGGGCTGCCAGTCATTATAAATGCAAAGACGCATCAGGATACAGACCCTTCCCTTTCCACCATTTTCTCCTCTCAGATATAAGTATACATAAAGACCACCCTTACATAGGAGACATGGAGTAATCCAGAGTGTCTGACCCCACCTACCCAGACCTATAGGTTCTATGTGGATGAATAGAGGTATACTTAGCTGCTTTTGTGCCTATGTCATATATATGAAGCAGCATTGTTGTATGTTTATGTGTGTACAGTCATGCACAGCATACCTAAGTACATGTGGTATTTTGGTGTCACTCAATTTTCTCAAGCTTATCTCCCCTTATAGGTGGAGTTAACCCCAACTTTGTTCCTGGGCCATAGAGAGTCAGTAATCCTGGTCGCCCTCCTCTCAGTCATCAGTAAACATTTATTAAGCCCTGTATGCTTAGGTTCTGTGCTAGGGATACAAAGATAGAAAATGAAACATCCCTGCTCTCAGCTTACATTTTATGAGGGGAGACATTAGGGATACATGGAATATATAGGAAATAAATGCTAGGTAGCTTTTTGGGGGAGGTGCTAGTTGCTAGGAGGATTGGTAAAGACCTCCCCTAGGAAGTAGCATTGAAGTAAAGCTTTGAAGGGAACTAAGAGGTGGAGGTGGAAAGGGAAGGCATTCTAGGTATAAGGCATGGCCTGGGAAAAGGCATGAAGGTGGGATATAGAATATTATGTGTGAAAAAAACACAAGAAAGGTCTTTCGGTTGGAACATTTTGTGAAGGAGAGTAACTGTGATAAACCTTGAAAGGTAGGTTGTTGAATCCAGGTTGATTTATTGCATAATTGAACCCTATATAGATGAGGAAACTGATTCCTAGAAGATGGGAAGTGACTTGCTTAGGATGATAGAAGTATCAAAGCTAATATTCAAGTTCAGATTCAGTGATGCCAAAGCCAGTGCCAGTCCTTTTAGGACATGGCCCAGCGTGAAGCCTGTGGTCTGGTCCTGGGCTGGTGTGAAACAGGGAAAGCTAGAACATAACAAAGAGCTCTAGTCCAACCTCTCTCCATTTTAGAGACCAGGAAACTGAGCCTGGAGAGATTCTCCCAAAGTCATCCAGGTGCTACATAAGTGGCAAAACCAAGGCTTTCACCCAGGTCCTCTGCCTGGGTTCAAATCCAGCCCCACTACCTGGGAGTCTTTCTGCCCTTTCATCTTCCAAGGAGGGTAGAATATGCCAGTGGGTATGGCAAGGCACCTCAGGCTAGTGTATCTGACTGTTCACTCCGTGTTTCCTAGGTCTTGGTTAGTTCTGTTTTTTTTCAACAAACAATTGAATTTAGTATCTACAATGTATATAGGGTTCTTTAAGATCCATTTTGGGAACTTTCAGCGTCAGTAGAGTATGTCTGGGTCAATATGAGGGTGTGCAAAGGTCAGTGTGTATTGTAGAATCCTGGAGCCAGAAAGGACCTGGGAAATCTTAAACTCCTTATTTCACACATGAGGAATCTGAAGCCCGGAGACTTGAGGTGATTATCCTAAGGTCACACACCTCCTTAGGGGCAGAGTCAAGACTAGAATTCAAGTTTTATTAAGTATAATTCAATTCTTGCCATTATCCCACTGTGAGTGTGTGAGTGTGTGAGTGTGTGTGTGTGTGTCTGTGATGTGTCAGGTTCCCTCCAGCCTATTCAGCAGCTGAGCAGTTTCCTTCTTGGGCTCTTTGTGAACCTGCCTTGCTATTAATCTACCTGTTAGTAAAAGAGATTACAATTGCCGTAATTACAGGGCGCTGAGTCTCTGCCGTCAGGAGCAGGGCTGAGTGAGAGGCGGGGGGAGCCCGGCCCCACGGGAAGCTGCTATTAAAAGCCTTGTGTTTTGATGTGGCACAGGGACAACAGCCCCTCCTGGGAGTTGAGCCGAGTGGAGCCACGACAGGGAATGGGGGCAGGCACCGCTGAAGGGAGCAGAGGCAGAAGAATCTTTCCTGACTGTAGAGGGCCTGGGACAAGGGCTCCTGAGATGTCAGGGGCATGTCTTCTGGAGGCTAGGTGCAGGATGTCAGCAAACGGAACTGGGAAGCCCAGGGCAAAGAGTGGCCCAGTGTTGACCATGTGAGTCAACACTTGCAAAGAAGGCTTGGTGCCCAGTGACCATGCTTTTGAGGTTCATCTTGTTCTGTGCTTACATATGACACGTGCCCATTTGCGAAGCTACCAGTCACCTTTTAAGGGGGTTCTGTACCTATGCAAAGTTAGGATGGGAAGGATGGCTTCAGGGATATGAACACTGGTACAGGGAAGAAAGTGTGGGGAATTGTGGAAAGAGGGGCACAAGAATTCTGAAAGATTCCTTGGTCTTGTGTCCAAAGACTTCCCTGTTCAGTGCAAGAGGCCAAATCAGTGCCCCATAAGGTAAGCTTTCGGAATGCTTCTGGTAGAGAGAGTCACTGAGGTAACAGGGACTGAATGGTGGGAGTCATGGGGCTTCAAACTCCTCTCATTTCTATTCCCGTGTGCCTGGGTTCCCTCTCCCCAGGAAAATTCCTTCCTATATACTTTGGAAGTTGTAGTTAAGGATAGGGATTGTCCCCAGAAGACAGAGTTGGCCTGAACTTTGAGCCCTTTAGGCCCCTTGCCCTGATATTTTCTCAGTTGCTTTTCTGCTCTCTCTTCTCTGTCCCAACCAAAGCTTTTCATTCCCACTCAATAGTGCCCAGGATTACAGGGTTCTTTGGGGTGGGGTGGGGTTGTTGAAGGACAGGAGGATTTGGAGGACCTACTGTGGTAGGGAGGGAACCTGAGTGGGAGGGGAAGAAAGAGGGAACCTTGGTATCACTTCAAGCTGGGGGCCTCCTCCCACCCCCTCCGAAAGAGACAGCCTGATCTATAGGTAAGTTCCCATATCACAGATTCATTGCTCATTGACCCCAAGTCTTCTGTACATCTTTTCTCAGAGTTATGCTTTTGGCCCGTGTTAATGCTGAAGCAGAAAGGCAGCTCAGAGGACAGAGAAGAGAGCTCCCTGGGGAGGTGGTTTCTGCTCAGCTGTCCTGGTTGGGTTTGAAGTCTCTGTCATTTGTTTGTTCAACAAGTATTTATTCACTATATGTTAGGTGTAAGGTCCATGTAGAACTAGTGTCAGCCCCCCATCCCCACCCCAGAGGTTTGTTTCTGGCTTTGACATGACCCTGGTTGCCCCTAGAAGGAATGGCACCATTATAGAGGGTTCCTGGGGATATGGCAAGGAGAGTGAGGGGACTTCTGTGTGTCTGTGTTACAGGATATCTGTATTTGGTTGGGTGTGTGATGTCAAATATACTTAGGATCATAGATTTATATCCAGAAGGTGCCTCAGAGACCGTATAGTCCCAACTCTTATTTTTTGGCAGATAAGGAAACTGAAGCCTAGGAATATTAAATGCCTTATTCAAGGCCCAGAGATAGGATTTGAACCCAGGACCTCTCTGCTCCAGTCCCAATATGTTTTCCACTATACCACTTGTATTGTGGGATGTTTGTGAGAGTTTGAGACTGTGTATTTTTATCTGTTTGTGGTTCCTACCTTCTCCCCCAGCCCTTGAGTGTCCATGTTTTGTGTTTACTCCAGACAAAGACTGAGATTTTCAGCTACTATGAATTCAGGTTTCACATGGAGACCCTAATAGTGGAGTTGCTTTCTTTCTTTCTTGCTTTTTTTTTTGCCTTGACAGCTCCAACCTTATAATTTTACCTTCTCTCTCTCTCTCTCTCTCTCTCTCTCTCTCTCTCTCTCTCTCTCCCCCCCCCCTCTCTCCGACCCTCCCCTCCTCTCCCCTCTCCCCCTTTTTCCTTCCTGGGGTTTGTGCTGCTCATCACTGAGAGCCCTGTTCAGGAAGGATTGCTTCTGACAAGATGGGAGGAGATACCTGTCAAACATTGAGAGTTGATTTTTTGTTTTGTAAATTTTCTATAAATGAGTTGTGGGACTTGTGTTCCTGTATAAGGCTTTGTGACTCTTTGAGTGTGCTTTTCATAGTTACATTCATCTGTGTGTGTGAGTTTGTGTGAGAGAGACAGGCAGAAATGCACATGTAAGCATGTTTATGATGTGAATTCCCGAGGTTTCCTTCTCCTTTATCATCTTTCTCCTGGGATGCTGGCTTAGCTTGCCCACACAAATAGAGATTTTTATCTTCTAAGCCCAAAACAAGAGGGGGCTAAGAAGCAGACCAAGGCTAAAGCTCTTAAAGGGCCAGCAAGAGGGCAATTTAATTAGAAGGGCAGCCCAGAGGCCTAGCAGCTGTCCCTGTTCTTTTTAGAGGGCCAGCATCTTCAGGCTGCTAATTGGGGGAGGGCTGACCTTGGCAGGGGCACCTGGGAGGGAGCAGGGGCTGCCATCCAGACCCAAGCCCTGTAAGAATTGTCTGTTGAGGTGTGCCCTGTGGTCCCTTCAGGATATCAAAGAGTGGATTTGAGGAGAACATGTTTTCTTTTCTGAGATTAGACTCCCAAATTTAAGAATATGCACAAACAACCCTGAAGGATTGATTCCCTTCACTAACCCATTGTGGATGGTTCTGTCATCCCTTAATTTGTCCCAGCTCTTCTTGAAGCTGTTCCTATTTTCAGCCTGTACTACCTGTCAGGGAAATGAGCTCTATGGGGCTGTTCCTTAGCATGTTAAGCAGGACTGACTTTTTATTTATCTAAAATGGCCTCCTTTTCAGCTAACTTAGTTCTGGTGTTCACCTGTGGGTATGCCTACCCTGTGTCTGTCACTTACATTTACATGGACTTCCGTCATATCCTCCTTCATTTCATCCGTTCTCTTTCTCATCATTGCTTGAGGCTGTCTTCAGATGCTGCTTCATGCATTGGAAAGAATGTCTCTTCACTAGCTCTACTGCCCATCACCTAACTGCACATGAGCTTCCAGGGTTGGGGGAGGCCCAAGAGGAAGAGCTTGTAGGCCACCAGAGTAAAGAACATGGTCACAGACTCAATGTTGTTAGTAATGGAGTGTGCTCAGTGGGCATAACCCTTAGGGTTCTGCCTTTTACCACCTCACTTTACTGGATTGAAGCAAAGAGTAAGGCCCAGGGCAGGGGGAGTGGGTGAAGGGCAAGAAGAAGCAACAGGAGTGTGAAGTAGGAGCAGTTCTATGGCTTGGGTACAGACCCAATCTCATGAGGTGGGGCTAGGGCGGCACTGCCAGGTGTTTGGGGCTCTGTCCAACTCCCCATGCCAGCCTTGCCAGAGGCCAAAGGACTTCGAGTGAGTCAGCCAGACTGCCTGCTGCCAGGTGTCCCAGAAGAAGGAGGGCCAGGACAGGCTGGGTGCTCAGGTAGAACCAGAAGCGCAGTGCCAGGCGTGGGGGAGGAAGCAGAGTCTATGTCTTTATGTACAAGAACCAGCCAGATGTGATTCTTGCTTTTGCTACTTGGAAGCAGAGAGAGGAGGGTGCAGCTGCCCACTGTTCAGGGCAGCTGCCTGGTCCAGCAAACAGCAGTGACCTCTGTACCAGTGTTGAGGAGGGTCCTAGTAAGTGGTTTCCATTGGATGGGGGGAGGAGTCAGTGACTTATAAACATATCCATATTACCTACCTCATAGAATTGTTAGGTACACCTTGCAAGCCTTAAAGTACTCTATAACATTAGCTATAAATTGAGTTCCTCTCCTTTATTGAGGGCTTAAACTTCTTGTTCCTAGACTCTAGCTGGGGCAGTGCATTGAGGAGTTGGGGGGTGGGGTGGGAGGTCAGCCATAGGCAACTTTCCTTTTTTCAAAGCACCAGGCAAGGTCTGCAGAGAGAGCAAGACATTCAGGGGTAGTGGGGAAAGGGGCATAACCCCTCTTCCCTGTTTTAGGAAGGTCATACAGGTCCATACTGCTTCAAAGCTGTGGAGGATGCCGGCAAAGAAGTAGGTCTGTGTATCCCCTTCCCTCCCTTCCCCTCCCCTCAGTCAGGGCCTCTTCCCCACGTGGCTCATTACAGCTCCAGTTGTTCAGGTCCTGACCCCAAGATCCTTCCCTCTTGACCTCTGACCAGCAGATACTAATCTGTGTCAACAGGCCCCACGGGTTAGAGAAACACAAACCCCAGCACTGCCTTGGCAGGTGTGAATGCTAGATGGGGGAAGGGGATCTGGAGGAGGGGATCAAACACAGGGAAGGGTAAGAGTTGACTGTCGCCTGCCCAGCCCCTTCAGGGTTGTGGGAATAATGAGAGCAAAATTAGGGCAAAACAGGCTCTCTAGAGGAGCCCTTGGAAAGGAGAATACCCTGATAGCTTCTTAGCTTGGTAGTTAGTCCATTGATAATTTCCCTCCCTAGCATGACAAAAGCCCTCCATGTTTCTTTGAAATTCCACTTGATTTTTCTCAGTCTCACTTCAGTTTCTTCTATTTCTACAAGTTTCTTTTATTGTTTTCTTCTTGCCATTTTTTTGTCTTCTACCTCTGTGGAAATTTGGGGGCCAAATGTCCTTTCTAATTGTTACTAGGATTGGAGGAAGAGGGTTGGTGGGGCTTCCTTTTGCTGTCTGTGCTATAGGTGAGACAAGATGAAATGAGGAACCTGACAGGTCAACTTGTATTTCTTACTCAGCTGTCACTTCTGAGGTCACCCGAGGAAAGGCCCTGCTTTTTTCCCTACTCAGAATCCTTCCAACCAAATGATGGCAAAGGTCTCTTTCAGATTCATCTCTTTAGTATCCTCTATAGTACAACGAGGTGATATCGGTGAAGCAGGCTCAGGGCCACTGACCACTAACAGGAGCAGGGAACCTCTGGGCCTAGAAGAGAAAAGTATTAACTGTCTTTTCAGTATAGCCTGGTATGCTGAAATCTTATTGAAATGAGAATGGCATAGTTTTAGTTGATAACAAAGTAGATTCCCCTGCTACTTTGTCTGCAGGAAGAATCTACTGGCAAATAAAGGTTTCTTCTCCCTTTTCCCCAGCCCTTACTCTAAAAGAGACCATAGCAGGCTGAACCACATTAAACTGGTGTTGGGATTAGGTTATTAGGCTTCTAGGCCTGGCAAAGAAGTCCAGATGGTGTCTAGACCAACACTCTCTGCCTTCAGGCAGGGCAGTGCTTGGCTATCCAAAGAAATTGGTGGATCGTTTATTTACCCTTCATTTGGGGAGCAGAATTTATATGTATGTTGAGTTCAGAGTTGGGGCTAGAGGAAAACCCTCCTTTCCCTTCCCCCCTTTTCCCATCTTGCTGCCCTGCTACCGTATCTCCAAACTTACACTTGCCCAGTAATTAGAATTCCTTGGGGGTTCCTCAGGGTGAGGAACTGCACACCGCCAGACCTATAGCCTTGCTTCTCTCTACTTCAGACCTCTTCTCACACTACACCAGTTGCCCCCAGCAGGAGAACAAACTGTGAACAAATTCAAATTAGCCATAACAGAGGACCTGAGGCCTCCAGGGATAAAGCTGATGCTGGACACACTCTCTTGAGGATAGAGAGAGGGGGCAGTAAGAGACCTGCTCCTTAGACCTCCTCCCCAGTGTTCTGTTCACTACTTACTCTGGCTGAGCCTGGATGCTGTGGACCCCAGCCACTAAATCTGTCAGTCTGATGTTCCATCCCTATACTCCCCTCATCCTGCTCAGAGAGGCCCAGAATAGAATGCACCCCACCCTTTCTCTCCCAATTCTAAGCCATCTCTTATAACCCCAGGGTCTTTCCATTCTCTGTCCCTAGGCTTTGGCTCTGGAGGTATCCTCTCTCTCCCAACTGCAGCTTGATAGTGCCTCTGCCCTCAGATAGCCTCAGGCTCTTCTTTCAGGCCTGCAGTTTGCCCCCTTTGCCCATATTAGAACCCAGCTGTTCAGGGAAGTATACATCTGTCTGACAGTTTGTATCCATAGGCAAAGAGAAACACAGGGAAGGTTCTGATTTGAACTAAGCAGGGAAAAAGCTACCACAGGCATGTGTGTGATGGGTGGTTTTGGTGCATGGGAATTTTTCAGTCCCCCGTGCTGTTGGCTGTGGTGAAGTTGTTGGGTTCTAGTGAAAGCTATCTGTCTGGGTACCCTCCTGCCCTGGGTGCCTTGCTTTTCTCCTGATTTTCTTTACTCTTCCCTCCCCCTCCTGGCTTTGGCTCTCTGGCAGGCCTGGGGAGCAACAAAGTTTCCAAACATTTTTTTTTCATTTCCCAAACTTTTCCAGATGCCAGGAAGAGGCCAGAGAGGCCCTGGGACTCTACTGAGAAGGGGGAAGGGAAATCCTTTCTAAGGCTTCTCTTTTTCTTTCTTCAGGGAAAGAGATGTAACTGGGCACATAGTGAGAACCAAGTGGTCAGGTATTACGCTGGCCCCTCCAGACATAGTTCAGTCCAGAGGCCCAATGGAACTACCTGCTTAGTTCTCTGTCCCTATGGCTGGAGCTATAAGGTGATGATGCCTCTCTCCCCACGTACTGCAATCCCTGTCCCTGCCCTGGCAAAAGGGAGCTGGGAAAGGGCACTTTGAGATGCTTCTGGGCAGCTGGGAGCTACTTCAGTGTCACCCTCAGCAAACCTTGCATATTACATGGGGAAGAGGCTTACTTTGTTAAGAGAAAAAGAGGTTTATTACTGTGGCAGAAAAGTTCAGCCTGAAGGAGCAGAGTTTTGGGGAGGAGAGCTGATATTCCCTATCTACCCATTTTCACAAAACTTGCCTTTTAGAAGCAAAAACAGCTTCTAGAGTTAAGAGAAGAAGGTTCATTATTATGATTGGGGTAATTAGACTTGGGAGAATACAATTTGGAAGTTGGGAGAAAGGACAGGCATCCCCTATCAAACCCCCCCATCCACTAAGGGGGTACTTTTCTACTTAGTTCCCACCCCTCTCTCCATACTCTGCTCCCCCCCCCCCATCCCAGAACATACTACACAAAGGGCTCTTTGTGGTCCTGGTCCACTGGCCAGCTGCCAGCCACATTCTTCAAATGTTTCTTACTCTAGGATCTCCTGCCGCCCAGCCTGACTCCTTTTCATGAGGCCTGGGCCTCTGGCCTGGTAGTCCCTAGGTCCCCCTGACAGGACAGCCACACATTTTTTCCTTCCTATCACCCACCAAGGACATTCAGCCTTGGAGGAACCCCCACATACTGTAGCTGTCCTTAGTGCTTTCTTTTGGGTGAAGATGGGTTGGGGGAACACATAAGGGGTCAGTGAGACTGAGTTGGGAAGCTCATAAAATACCATAATTGGGACGGGTCACTTCCCCATTCTACTATCCATCTTCTTCCCCAAAGAGGTTTTATATCCTCACTGAGAATAATTTTCCAAGAAGGGTAAAAGGGTCCAAGGCTTGGTTTTCTGGAGGGTGCTGATGGGTATCATGACTTAGAGCTAGGCTGATGATAATAATAGTAGTAATAGCAGGAGGAGTAGTTTTTCCATAGCTCTTTAAGGTTTGCAAAACATTTTATAGAGATTATCTCATGTTATCTGCACTATAGATCTGGGAGGTATGCACTATTATTATGTCTATATTGTAGATAAGGAGACTGAGGCTGAGAGCAGTTCATCGACTTGGCCTGAGTTGCACACTTAGTAAGAGACTGAGGACAGATGTGAATGCAGGTTTTCCTGATTCATGTGTAGTGCTCTGTCCTCCAGGATAATTAGCTGGTTCCCAGTTTATCAAGTCCCCTTCCCTCATTTTATAGTTGAAGAAACTAAGACCCAGAGAGCTTAAATGATTTGTCAGAGGTCACAGAGCAAGTGAGGGGTCAAAAGAGGTTTCAAATTCAGGTCCCCTTCCTCCAATCCTAGTGCTCCTCCCACTCTGCCTCGAAGCCTTTCTGTGAAGTCGCTGCTTCCCAGAGCATCCCTACCAGGCTGTTGTCAGTTAGGAAGAAGGCAGGGAAGGTGGGGGTTGCCTGGGACTGTCGAAGGGGTATTGCTTAATTGGTGTTCACTGAAGTGCTTTCTAGCCCAACCTTCTTCTGTGTTCGATGGTAGTAGTGGGTAGGGGACTGTTTCTCCTGGCATAAGGGGATTCTGTGGGGGCTCATAAAGTGTTTCCAAAGAACGGACAGGAGCCAAGGGAGGATATGGAACCCATTGGTTGTCAGGGCAAGAAGGAAGGGAGAGGCAGCAATGGGGTGGGAAAACTTTTCTTTCCAAAAGGAATACTGAAAAGTCAGCAAATACACCCCCTCCCACACACACATCCCTTCACCTACAGTCACAGTCACACAGTCCCAATCAAATCCAGTTACAGCCGCACAAAGTCACACAAACACACAGTCCTAATGAAAACCTGGATGGCTGCTCAGCCTTTTTTCCCCCTCGTTAAAAAATGTTCATAATTTGGAAAGAAAAAGCGCATTTTACAAGCTGGCGGCTCTAGGGAACTTTCCGTCGGTTCTCTCTGGCCCCGTGATGGGTGGGGCCCTCTCCCCCCCTCCCCTCCCTCCTCCTCGTCTTCCAGTCCCAGGCACCCGCTGAAGGAGATCCCCACCCTCTACCCCCCACCCCAGGGAAGGAGGGGGAGCAATTGGAGCCTGAGGGCTAACTCTGGTTTAGCCTCTGTCCAGCATCACCAGATAACTGGTGACTCGATTCCAGCCCCTAAGGTGAAAAGTAGACCCAGAGAGTGGACACATCTACCTCCCCCACCAGGAGCCCTAGATTTGTCTTCGTGCTTGAAACCAGGGTCCCTGGAGTCCGCGTGTCCAGGGGCCTCTAACAGGGAGGGAGTAAAGGAGGTGCTGAGCTCACCGCCTCGGCATCTCCCCGCCTGCCCCCGCCCCGCCCCCCCTCGGTGTGAGGCCGGCCGTCACTCCGCCAGCCGCCTCTTTCCCCTAATAGCTTTTTAAGTCCAACCACATGTGTCTGCAGAAAGTGGAGCCGCCCCTCACTGGGCCTCCCGCCCTCCACCCAGACCACCCTCCCGAACCCTTGTAGCATCTGCCCCCTATTGGAAGACCCTGGGGTGGAGAGAGGGAGTATTTACCCCTTTGAGAGTTTATCTGCTCTTTCCCAGGTCCGGAATGAACCCTAAGCAGGAAAGCCTTAACTGAGGTAGTGACCAGGAGATCTTATACTGAGGCATTGTGGATTCAGGCCTCTTGTGAGCTTGAAGGGTGGAATTCACAGTAGGTAGGCCCTTCTAGTTTTGTGAGGGTGAACTAGGAGACAGAGTTCTTACAAGCCTCTTCCCTTGCTCTTAAGTGGCTGGGAAGAGATCTTGGAGTTTGGACTCTAGTCTAGCTCTTTGTGGCTCTAGAGCTGTTTGGAACCAGAAGGCCATCCCTGTCTGGTGCCAGAAAGGTACATTGGGTTCCACCCTATTAGGCTCTAGTTAAAAATTTTGTTGCTGAGCCTTTTTTTTCTCCCCTCCCCTATACTCTGCTCTCTCCTCAGATCATCCTTGAGGCTAGCGTTTATTTCATGGAAGGTTTGTAGTATTGTCCTTCCTGCCCCCTGCCTCAGGCTGACCCTGTAATTGAGAGTGGCTCAGTGCACGTGTATGTTGCCTTGTTTGTATATATAAGCTGACTGGGGAGGCTTGGTGAGTGCAGTTTTGCAGGAGGGTAGTGAAGGATGAAAACCAAGGGGTGGGAGGCCCTGGGGGCCTAATGAAAAAATTGCTTCCAGCCAGGGGGGCCTACTCTTTCACTGAAATTGCAACCATCCCTAGCTTGCCTTGCAGCCACAGTCTCCACCCCCAGGGAGGGGTAGTGAGCTGGGGAGGGGAGGGGAAAGGATGTATGTGAGTGTGTGTTTGGGGGGGGGGGGCTAGTGATGAAGATCAAACATGATTCAGAGTTAGGAAATTGTAGTACCACTTCACACATACCTGATCAAGTGACTTGATCCTGTCACTTGAAATAGTCGGGGAAGGGCCAGTGACTTTGACCATTCTTCCTTTAGGACTGACTAGCTGGTAGCTGTGGCTTCCTCACCAATACCAGAGTGCCTCATTTGAAATCTGGCTTACTCCAAGACGGAGTAGGGTTAGATTTCTCTGACGAAGAGCCTATTTGTCTACTCAGACTCTTTAGAAATGACAAGGCTATACCCCCAAGAGCCTCAGGACCAAGGAGGTGAGGGTTAACACTTTCTTTCACCTTTTCCTCAACCCCTCCCTCCTCTTCAGGAGAGCTAGTACTATCTAGAGGCTACCTGGTGCTATCCAAAGGCTAGTTGGGAAACAGGGCTCTTACCATCTAATATTCATGCACATCTAGGCCTCCCTCCTTCAGATACTCTAGGGGCAGCTAGGATAGAAGCTCATGGGATAGATTGCAGGGCCTGAAGTCAGAAGACCTGAGTTCAAATCTACCCTCAGACACTTACTAGCTATGTGACCCTGGGCAAATCACTTAACCCTGTTTGCCTCAGTTTCCTCATCTGTAAAATGAGCTGGAGAAGGAAATGGCAAACCACTCTAGTATCTTTGCTAAGAAAACCCTAAATAGGGTCATGAAGAGTTGGACATGACTGAACAACAACAACTTCAGATTCTCACATCCCTCCCAGAGAGTCTACTGCAGGCATATTGATCCAGAAGGTACCAGAGAACCTAGAGAGACTATGTGGCATAGTGGAAAAAGCAATAAACTTTTCCAGAGTCAACAATACAGCTGATTGCCTTTCTCACTTTAACCCTTGACCATGGACAAATTGCCTAAGCTCTCTGAGTCTGTTTTCTTATCTATAAAATGGGTATAGTCGTACTTGAACTTACTGATTTCATTGGGCTGTCACAAGGAATGTATTTTTTAAATTGTAAAGCATTATATAAATGAGGGAATGTTGCTATCCCACTAGAGATTCTCATTGTTGCCTTTAGTTTTGCTCTTCTCAATGCCTGGAAAAACCTTACTTTACACTCCCTCTCCACCCCCACTCCCACTCAATTTAATTGTTGAAATCTTATTCATCTTGAAAAACACAGCCCCAGTACCCCCTTCTCCATGAAGCCTGACCCCTTCAGTTAGCTATCTTTCTCCCCCTGACCCCTCCCCCATACCATACTTTTGTTCTTCTAATGTGCTTAGGTATCATCTTGAATTGAGTTACTTGTGTATGTATGCTATCCGCTTACTAGATTGTAAACTACTTGAGGGTCAGTGAGATGCAAGGAAAGGGAGTATGGTGTCATTGAAAGCATGGGATTTCTTCTTCGAATCCTTCCTTGGGTTTGAATCTCAGCTATGTATATAATTGAGTGAGCTTGGACAGGATCCATCTGGGTCTCCCTCAGTTCAGAGTATCACCCTTCTAATACAATACTCTGCAGAGAATATATCCTTAATTAGGGTTTCATTTTCATAGGATTTAGAGGGTTCAACTCCCTCTTCTTATTGATGAGGAAACTGAGTTCAATAGATAATCTGCTCAACCTCTCATACATAAGTAATAAAGCCAATTGGCATCCTGATCTCCCAATTCCAAATCCAAGGCGCTTTCCACTACACCATACTACCCTACCAGCTTCTCCCATTATTTCTTGTGGAGAAACCTCCCGGGCTGCCGCTCTAGGAGGGGACCCTAAAGAGGGGGCGGAAAAGAGACGAAATCTAAAGAGCCTTGAGATTCTTAAAGGAAAGTGACTCCTCCCTCTTCAGCCTTGTAGTGTTATGGAAATAGATGGTCTCAGTAACCGCACATGAGGCTCAGTGGTCAGCATCCAGGCCGGTCCGTCCCTTCCCGCCTGGAAAAGGCCAAACCAGCCCTTCCGTCTCCCTCCCTATTCTCAACTCTTTCTCGGTTCACAGGCCCGGCACCCCTCCACCCATCCCAACCCCGTGCCCAGCCCCTCCCTGGCTCTGCTCCGAAGCGGCTGAGGCAGTGGCGCTGCGCGGAGCGAATCGAGTGCGGCAAAGGGGGGTGGGGGGGGGGGTTGGGGAAGGCAGGAGGAAGGAAGGAAACAACCCCATTGTCATCCCCCAAATTACTGGCTGGGCTGGCAGGGGAGGAGGCGGGAAAGCCGACATTGTTTACTTAATTAAAAGTAAACAACAATTTGCCGCTGCCAGCCTCCCATTAGTGCGCGCCGAGCCCTGTGAGCTGGGGGACTCGGCTCGCGCTCCTGCCGCGCCCGCCTGCCGGAGCCTGGGTCCCCTCCGGCAGCGCATCGCAGCTAAGCATTGCACTCCTTGGCGCGGCCCAGCCCCTTAGCTCTTCGCCGGGAGCGAGGCGGCCTTGGGGCGCCCGATAGAGTCTGCACCCTCCTGCGGCCTGCAAAGTGGATCAGATCTGCGCCCCTAGCCTCAGGCTCCTGCCCACTACGGGACAGGAGGGATTGGGGGGGGGGGGGGGGCGAAGAGTAAGACCAAGAAACCGCCATTGGACTGGACGCCACAGGCGCATTGAAACTGCTGCTGCTTTCACGTGGCTGAGGGAGAGAAAAGGGATATTTTCAGCGTAGTCCCGGGGCCGGCTGGGGCGGGAAAGAAGAGAAGGTTTCTATAGCCATTTATTTCCAAAAACTAGTGATTTAGATAGAAGAGAACTTCTCCCTCCAGGTTCAGGACCTCTCCACCCTTTACTTTCGGCTGCCCTATGCCCTAACTACCTGGATACTTAATGCCTTTCTCTTTCCCTCCCCTCCCCTCCCCCCCACCTCAATCCTTCCGCTGCTTATAAAAATCCTCCTCCCTTCTCTTCTTGGCTCTGCTCCCGGATTCGGGCTGTCGGAGGCTTCTGGAGGGCCCGTTGGAAAGATGAGCTCCCTGTCGTGTTGCATGGAGAGGAGAGGGCCTACTGGATCTGGGGTGGGAGGACTGAAGGGGGGGGGGAATGGGAGACGTTAGCCACGCTAGCCCCAGGAGCCCCTAGGAAAAGGGGAAAGAGGAAGATAGGATTGGAGGGTAAATAGAGAGAGCAGCTCAGGTCCTACTCCCCTGGAGGTTTCAGCCTGGAGGCAAGTGGAATTAAGGAAACCCTAGTTTTTTTAATTTTTTAAAAATGTCGTTTCGGGGTACGGGGATGGGGGGTGTAGTTCTTAGGAACTAGGAAGACCTGAAGAGGGAGGGGCTGACATTCTAGTGAGTGCGGTGGCAAATATGGGGGGGGGTGATGCTAAAACCCCACATAAGAGAATCAAGAGTGATGTACTTTCCCCTGTTCCCCCACAACCGTCTTTAGAAATTGAACAGAGGGCCCTAACAGAACTGCTGGGAAGGGTTGAAGTGGGAGCTGGAGTTGCCTTCACTTGGGTTTCCAATTTTCTCCAGGCCTCACTTCTAGGTTTTTAGTCTCACAAAAGTCCATGTACAACAGAGTCCTCCCTCCCCCTACCCCCAGCTAGTAGAAGAATTCTACTACCCACCTACCATAGTGCTTCTGCTTCCTGTCCTCATTCTCTTACTGACTTTTCTTCTCAGTCGGCAGGGCTGCATCCATCCAGCCTTCTCTTCACAAAGCCAGGGAATAGGAGGTTGTTTAGAGAAAGGGAGCCAAGTACATAAATAGTTGAGGCCCATGATGTTATTACTCCAGGGTTTAAGACCAAAGCAGGAGAGTAGAGGAGGGAAGAAAAGGAGACATATAGATACCCCTTATGCCCCAAAATGTTTATATTCTGCTTCCAGCCATGTGAGCTGCCCTCTCCCTAATAGCATTCACATATATCCTTTCCCCAAAGTTTTACCTACACATAACTCTCCCCACCTGCATTCATACCTCTCTAGGATTTTCTCACACACAGGATATGCTCACATACCCTCTAGAATTCACACTCACCTATATACTCTCCCCAGGATTCACCCACCCCTGCTAGGTTTCACACACATCAAAATTAGCACATGCAAACACACATATATACATGTATGTACACACAGATCTGGGAAGTCTATTCCTTGCTTAATTGAATTAAAAGGGCTATGGTTTGGCAGGACATTGAGTATCTGAGCTTCAGCCTCTTTGCAGACAATTTCAGGGGGATTTTCAGGCCCAAATGCAATTCCAGCTGCTGCTGATCCCTGTGGGGCAGCCCAGCCAGAACCCCTTCTCCTCCCTCTTCCCTATTTGCCAGGCCCCAGTGGCCTCTGGGCAACAGGCCAGGTTAGGCCAGGCCTGAGGTCTGTGGTGGGGGTGGGGGGTGGTCTAGGGTCCTATTTTACTCTCTAAGCCAGGCAGGCACTCACTCTGCAGTCTACTGCTGCTGTGTGTTGTTTTGTCTCTGGTTGGGTGGGTCCTAGAAGCTAGGTTTCCTAGGGTTTTTTTTTTTTAAGTAATTGGGATTAAGTAATTTATTCAAGGTTACACGGCCAGTTATTTCTGGGTGTGGTGCTTAGTATCTGAGCCCCGGATTTTGATCCCCAGGTCATCCCGACACTGGGGCCTGTGCTCTTAACTCAATGTGCTACCTGGCCGCCCCAGTTTCCTAGGGTTTTGTGGTGGGCTCAGGGGAAATAAGGTAACCCCATTAAAAAGGTGCGCAGAGAGAACAATAGTCCAGTTCTCTCTTCTTCCTTTGGACTTCCTTGTTGCCAGTTGGTCTTTACTGGGATTATAGAAGGAGGTCAGGGGATGAAAGTACTTATAGGCGCTGGAGAAGGATTCCATACCCTCTCCTCCTCCCCTCCAAAGACATAGGGATCTAACTCTAGGGAGGAGAGACAGAAGGAAACCAAATATGGTTTATGTCTCAGAGCTTTGGGAAAGCCCAACTCTAGGGGACAAAGGGAACCTTTAGGGTGCTCCCTCTGGGTAGACAGTGACCTCCCTTACCCTGAGCCAGCTGCCTTTCCAGCTTCTCCTACTCTCTCTCTCCCCCTCCCCCCCCTCCCAGCTGTCAGAGAGGGAGCTTCTTGGCGCTTCTTTGCTTTTCAGGGACAGAAATAGCATCGAGCAAAGGTGACGGATTTAAAAATATCTCCCCCACACCCCCTGCCCACCCCCACAACAGCCTTATCCTTGGCAAGAGTTGGCTGCTGGGCCATGGGTTCCTTTCCTCGAGCTCACCCTGGCTGGTGACAGATGAACCCACCTCTCAACTTCCCCATGTATAGAGGATGCCTGGGTCCCCTGGGATGGGAGAGCATAGCCTGGGGTCTGGTTAACTCTCTGTTCCTTTTAATGGATGCCCCAGGGGGTATCCAGCCTCACTGCTTGGTGACAGGAATTCTCAGCCCACATGGTACCATAGGGAAGCTATTACCATCTCTCTGGCTTCTCCAAATCAAGGGAAGGAGGTTTTTTTCCCCTTATACCTCCTTGGATCCCTTATCTAGGATGGGGCAACAGGAGAAGATCCCAGATTGTCTAGCCATCTGAGGGAAGAACTCTGGTTACTTTTGGCATAAGTGAAACAAATGTTCAGTCCATGCATCATGGGCAGAAAGCTCCTTTAGTAAGTGGTACAGACTGGCAGTTTCCTTCAAAGGCAACCTCAATGAATATTTCTTAAGTACCTAATACAGGTAGTGAATGTACTGTGATTAGTGCTGAAGGAGATACAAAGGAGACATAAGACACAGCCTTTGCCCTTACATAGTTCACAGACACTAGCAGTACATTACACATAGGGTTCCTTTAATTCCACAGATATTTATTAAGCACCTACCATATGCCAGTCACTGAGGAGTAAAGGACAAAAATGAAAGTCTTTCCCCTCAAGGAGCTTATGTTAAATTGGGGGGGCAGGGGAGAGGGGGAAGGAATATATGTATACTATCCTCAAGAGTGTAACAACTACATCTATAATTTTGATACAAAAATTATACATGATAAGTGCATAAGAGATACCAAGTTTCTATTAAGGTCTAAGAGGGGAAAGTGTTACTGATGGGGGGTGGGGTAGGGAGGGAAGGGAGCAGAGAATTGTATCATCTCAAAATCAGGATAGTCCTGTGGATTATCAGTCTAGTTTTTACACCACCCTCTCTAGAAGCCCCTACAAAGAATCATTCAGCTTCTTCTTGAAGCTAGGGGGAATTAATCATCTGTTATAGTAGCCCACTACAGTTTTCATGGCAGCACAGATTTAGACC
This sequence comes from Petaurus breviceps papuanus, assembly GCF_028583685.1. NCBI lineage: Eukaryota > Metazoa > Chordata > Mammalia > Diprotodontia > Petauridae > Petaurus > Petaurus breviceps. Next base: position 3,510,659 of record NW_027185755.1, on the reverse strand, counting down.
TGCAAGAGAACTTAAAGACCTTTAAAGCTAATCTTTCCTTCTGTATATAAGAAAATGGAGACACAGAAAGGTTAAGTGACATACCCAGAGTCACATAATTCAATCAATATACATTTATTAAGCACCTACTGTGTGCCAGGCACTGTGCTAAGCACAGGAGATACAAAAAGTGATAAAAGTAGTCCCTGCCCTCAAGGAGCTTACAACTGAATGGGGGAGACAACATGCAAACAAATATATACAAAACAAGTTATACACAACAGAAAGAAAGCACTGGAATTAAGAGAGATTGGGAAAAGCTTCCTGTAAAAGATGGGATTTTAGTTGGGACTTAAAGGAAGTCCAGTCAAGCAGGCAGTATTAAGGAGGGAGAACATTCCAGGCATGGGGGGACAGCTAGAGAAAATACTCAGAGCTGAGAGATGAAGTGTCTTGTTTGTAGAGCAACTAGAAAGCCAAAGACCAAGGAGTACGTGTCAGGGAGTAAGATGTAAGAAGACTGGAAAGGTAGGAAGGAGACTGGGTTATCAAGGGCTTGGAATGCCAAAGTGAGCATTTTGGTTTTGGTCCTGAAGGCAACAGGGAGTCACTGGAGTTCATGGAATAGAGCGGTGATGTGGTAAGACCTGTCCTTTAGGAAAATCATTTTGGTGGCTGAAGGATGGGTTGGATCGAGGCAGGCAGAGTCACCAGCAGAGCCATCTGAAATAACCTGGTTGTGAGGTGATGAGTTGAACTAGAGTGGAGACTGGGGGTGGGGTGGGAGAGATGTTGCAGACACAGACAGCTAAGGACTCGAGGTGGGTTTTGAAGCCGGGTCTTCCTGACTCCAGGTCCAGTGCTCTTTCCACTACTTCAAGCTGGCTTGGATATCTCTGTTGGGAAATTTTTCCTTGTATTGAGTTGAAATCTGTCTTTCTGGATCACCCTCCCAATTGCTCCTAATGCTGCCTCCAGGGACCATTCATAGTCCAGTTTTTCATATAAAAGCTCTTTAAATGCTTGAAGACATCTATCATGCTCTTCCTTTTCCACCCTCCCACCCCCAAGTTCTCATCTACAGACTAAATGTTCCTAGTTCCATCCAGCTATGTGGCACAGTGGATAGAGCACTGGACCTGGAATTAAAAAGATGTGAATTCAAAATCTGACCTCGTTCATTTATTAACTGTATGATCCTGGGCAAGTCATTTAACCTCTGTCTCAGTTTTCCTAAATTGTAAAATGGGGATAAAAACATCACCTACCTCCCAGGGTTGTTGTGAAGATCAAATGAGATAATATTTGTAAGGCACTTAGAACAGTGCCTGGCACATAGTAGGAACTAATTTCTTCAACTAATCCTCAAAAATAGCTTTATTCACACACAGTGTTCCCCTCCCATAAGTCACATTCCTTGGTGTGTGCTTTACCTTGCTGATGTCCTTCCTAAAATGTGGTACATAGAATCAAAACCATGCTCCTGGGGTGTTCTGAGCAAGGACAAGCAGGATCACCTTCTGTCTTTTGGACACTGTAGCCCAAGAGCCATTAATATTTTGTCTGCCATGTCATGTCGTTGACTTAGATTGAGCTTTCAGTCTGCTAAAAATCCCTGTGTTTTTTCCAGAAGAGTATTTTTCGTTGTCTAGCTACACTAGGGAAGGCTTCTTTTTTTTTTTTGCTTCTTCTTCTTCTTCTTCTTCTTCTTCTTCTTCTTCTTCTTCTTCTTCTTCTTCTTCTTCTTC
>NW_027185755.1:3507057-3508922 GCF_028583685.1 Petaurus breviceps papuanus | reverse complement strand
TCTTCTTCTTCTTCTTCTTCTTCTTCTTCTTCTTCTTCTTCTTCTTCCTCTTCTTCTCAGGGGGAAGGCAGGGCAATTGGGGTTAAGTGATTTGCCCAAGGTCACACAGCTAGGAAGTGTTAAGTGTCTGAGGCTGAATTTGACCTCAGTTCCTCCTGACTCCAGAACCGGTGCTCTATTCACTGTGTCACCTAGCCACCCTGGGAAGGCTTCTTTTAAAGAAGAGTTGTTTTTAAAGAGTTGTTTTTTAAAATTTGAGTTGTGTTTTAACCAATGGAGATGACAAATCATTTCAGGCAGAGGAGACTGTAAGCAAAGTCACAGAGATGGTGATGTGTATGGGAGAATGGCAAGTAGTCCAGCAGTTTGGTGTGAAGATTAGTAGTAAAGAAAGGCAAGGAGGTGTCAGATTGTGGAGGATCTGAAATATTAACCCAAGGAGTTTGAATTTGACTTGGTAGGCAATAGGGTACCACTGAAAAGTTTTGAGGAAAAGAGTGACATAATCAGATATGTGTATAAGGAAAATTAATCTGGTAGCCATGTGATGCACAAGGAGAGAAGAGATGCAGGAAAACCAGTAAGGAGGCCTTTATAAAAGCAGTGACAAGATGAAAGTGGGGAGGATGGTTGTAAGAGATAGTTCATGTAATAAAGAATACATTTTAAATAATAAGAAAGAAAAGGAGGAAGAATTGCAAGCAACAAAGCAACCATACATCAGAAAAATACTTTCTGAAACAAATGCATTGTATCATATGCATTAATCACTAACTTCTACAAAGGAGTAGAGGGACTGCCTATTCCTATCTCTTCTTTGGGGCCAAGCTTGTTCTTTGCGATTTTGCAACATCCACTTTTAATTAATTTGTAGTTGTAACAAGTATTGTTATCCACATTTTACAGATAGAAGAAAATGAGACTGTGAGTTTAGGTGATAAGTACAGGACTTGACAACTGATTAGGGTGTTGGGAATGATATGAAAAGAGGAGGAAAGAGTGAAACATTTCAAATACAGGTGATGAGGTGAATGGCAGCTGGTGGTGGGTCAGGAAGCAATATGAAAGTAAGGAGTGGCAGATTTGGGAAGAAAGAGAAGAAGTTTGCTTTTTTAATATTCAGGTCAAGGTGCAAGAGTCTGAAGCTCTTGGAACTAGGGATGATTGGTCTACAGAAGAGAAGAGTTGGGCAGGAAAGGACACAATTTAATGTCTTCAAGCATTTGAAGGGCTGTCATGTGAAGAGGGGTTAAGCTTGTTTTCCATGGCCCCAGAAGGCAGAAGTTGGAGTAATGGGAGGATGAGGCAAAATGTGGATGTTAGCTCAATAAAGGAAACATTTGGGGGTCCAAACAGCTCCAGAGGGCCCACTTGACTCAAGACTCCTGTCTGACTTCTGGTGCTGATGTCTCCAGCTTAGAGATGGATGGTCTACCTTTGTCTTTACATCCTGTGCCATACTTTTAGGTTTAGGCAGGCAGGACTCTACACCTGGCAGGGCTTGACTATCCAGTATAAAGGGGTCCAACCAACACCAAGCAAGGAAGTTTTGAAGGGTCATTATAAGGGGGCCCAGGAAATAGGCCAGACCAGGCTAGGTCTGTGCAGTGAACTGTATTACCCAGGGTTTGGGGGAGAGGAAGGAGGGGGGCTGGGCCTCACCTCGACTAACCTCCCCACTGAACAAAGGAGCCTTTCTCCACCACCGAAGAGAGGGTGTGCCGGGTCCAGGCCACTGCCGCCAATGCCGGGAGGTTTTTCCTTCTACTGACTCTTCTTTGCTCACCCTGTCTTTGGGTCTCTATCTCTAACTTTGGGTTTCTGGCTCCCACTTTTCCTTTGTTCCTTTGTGAGAAATGAGAGGC
>NW_027185755.1:3485894-3507047 GCF_028583685.1 Petaurus breviceps papuanus | reverse complement strand
AGGCAAGGGCAAAGAAAAATGTACCTCTGACCCCACCTTCACCACCCCAAGATCCACACTGAGCTATCAGCTTTCTCACTACCACAGAGACACATGAACTGGAGTCATAGATTTTTGTATATGAAGATAGGTGGTGGGTGGTGGAGTGGGCAAGTCGTTCACAGCTGGAGGCTTAGGCAGACATTGAGAGACAGAACAAGGGTGGGGCTTCGGTGACCAGAAAAATGGACCTCTAGGGCTCTCTGAATTATACTCTTTCTCTAGTACACAGTCTCCTCTAGGCTGTGCAGGGCCAGACCAGGGCAACATGGGTGGGAAGTCTGGCTGGCAGGCCACAGACTGGCCCCCAACCCACCTCTACTCTTCTCCACCAGATCAGTCCACGCACCTGGCAAGCCCAGCCCTCCCACCTCTCCTTGGCACAGCCCCCCCACCCAGCTCCCCTTCCTCCAGCCCCCGCACTGCAAGCTGTTCCTAATCAGTGAGTAGGGGAAGCTCAGCCCCTCACATCACATCATGGGATTTGGCAGAGGAGGCTGCAGCGGCTGTCTTGCCCTGCCTCGGCCTCAGCCTCAGCTGCCTTCTTCAGGGCCCAGTCTTGTGCCTGAACCACCCCCAGCCCTGCCCTGCCCTTAACAGGCCCTGATGCCCTGAAGCAGTGCTGCTGCCACAACCTGGATACCTGCCTTCAGCCAGGAATATTCCTGCTCTCCCATTGGCCCTTGTGGCTTTGAGGAATGAGGGAGGATCCATGGCTTGGAGCCTTTGCCAGGGTCTCCAGCCTGCCCCTAGCTTTGCCCCTTGGCTCTCCATGGACAGTGGAGGGCATATATTGTATTAACTCACTGCGCCACCTAGCAATGGCATATTGGAAGTACATCTCTGGTGCCTCTTCCCTGGAATGGAGGTGGGTGAGGCACCTTGCCTCTGGCAGCCCAGGCCAGTGGTAGTTTCCTTCCAACACGAACTTGTGTTCCCTAGATTGGGAAATTGAAAGCAGTAATTGGTCATACGGCCACCTTAAGCACAAAATCCCAAGTTATGGCACCCCCACCTCGGGCCTAGACCAGTTCTGTCCTTTCCTGGCTGACCATCTCTACTCTGCAGCACCAACAATGGGCATAGCTATTGCCTTGCCAGATGCCCAGCTGTGCCCAATGTCACTCGGCCTGCCTTGCCAACCTGATGCTACCCATCTGGGCTCCTGGTGGGCCATTACTATTTCTTTGAGTTGGAAAGCAATAACCAGACTCAGAGTCCTCTTCCCATAGCTTTCACATCCGTTCTGAGAAATATCTTACTCCTGACTGGTCCAGTATCTGAGCTGGGCCTCTGAAGTCAAGGAGCAGAATTCCCTGATGCTCTGTCTCTTAGTACTAGAAGGGGAAAGAGCTTAGTTCTGTCTTGCCTCCACCCCAGAGAGAAAGAGAGAACACTGCCATTAAGATTCTATGATCCTTCAGTCCCTTCCCTGTCCTGTCCACTACTTCTTGACCAGTAGTGAATCCAGAGCAAGGGATTTTTCTTTTTTTTTAAGGAAAGTTTCTCTTTCCTTACTTTAAGCCTTACACCCTTCTTTATCTGCTTTTGGAGAGCAAAGTGGTACTCTGTGCCTCCCTCTTCTTCTGCTGCTGGTCTGTCCCACATCCAGCCTTTGTGAGAGGATTAGGCTGAGCTATTGTTTTAATGCAGATTCTTTGATTGGTACTGAGCCCACGTCTGTGTGTATCTGTGTCTGTCTGAGGAAAGGAGTTGCAGAAACGGTCAGTTTAGCCGTAGCTGGGGAGAGGTTGTCAGCCAGTCTCCCCTTCTAACCCTTTGGGCGAATTTTCTTCTACTCGTGGCCTGGGTTTTTGAAAGTTCATTCACTGGCTCCCATATCCTGCTTAACTGTTAGGCTTCTGATTGCCTGCCCCATCCTATTCTGCATCTACTCTGGGTCCTCAAGCAGCCCCTGACCAGGCAAGGGGTTCCCTTCCTGAATGGGTTGCACTGATTCCAGTCACAAGGCAAGAGAGGGGAACCACACTTGGATTGTGATTTGGCTTTTATTATCTAGTTGTTATGTGGGTCTTGTTTCTGTATGTAGAGTTCTAAACTTCTTGAGGGCCAGATATTTCTTCTGGGTCCCTCATAGTACCTTGCCTAGAGCCAAGCATATAGTATGTACTCTGTGTGGACTGGGTAGTATAGGTAGTTAAGCAGAAAAAGCATTGGAATGTCTATGCCAATTATTACCTTTGTGACTTTGTCCCTTTCCTTCTCTGGGTCTCAGTTTTCCTATATCTACAATGAAGGAATTAGACTAGGTGAGCTTTAAGAGCCCTTCTAGCTCTAAATTCTGTGATAACCAGGGGGCCAGGGAGTTTTAAGGCCCTGCTCACTGGCCATTTGTCATAACTGGGGTTGGTCCACAGACTGACAGAGGGCATGATGGCCTCAGTGTCCATATGTTCAGGCAGCCCAGGAGGTAGAAGCTGGGGCTGAGGGGCATCAGGTCATGGGGCAGGCATGGGCCAGCTGTCTTGCCAGCTGCACTGGGCTCCTTTTCCCATAGCTCTCCTAGTTTTCCTGACACCCTTCCCAGGGAATTGGAAAGAGAGTGAGAGGCATCAGGGGAGAAGACTATGTAGCAGGATTAGTGGTGGTGGGAAAGCAGGCTAAGGAGTTGTCTGTTGCCTTTCCCCTCCCTCCTCTACATCCCAAGGCTCTGGAAAGGCTGGTTCTCTTCTCTCTGTTTAGGTATGGGAGGGCCTGATGAGTTGACTTGATTTTCCCCACACCTCTTACAGACAACCACCCAGGGTGCTTTCCTTCCTCACTGGAGACTCCCTCCTCCTGGGCTATGCTCCTTTGTCTGTTCCTGTTCACTCTTTGAGTCTATGTCCCCCTCTTATTCCCCCTGAATCCCAAGTAGTAAGAGCTGAGTCCTCTCTCTCTCCCTTCTCCTGAACACCCCCCCCATCCCACCCTACCTCCCCCTCTACTCACAGGGTAACCTGCCCTGCTGCTGCTGCTGAGTGCCTGCCAAACAGATGCAGGCAGCTGGATGGGGCCCAACCGGCTCAGCACAACTCAGCCGCTGCCACCAAGTATTTTTAGGAAAGTTTTTTTCCTTCTGTTTTTTTAAAGGAGTAATTTCCTCCTTTTATTTCTCTTGTGTTTTCCTCCCTTCCCCCTCAACTTTCTGCCTCTCACTTTCAGTCTTTCATTTTAATGTTCAGTAGATTTAATTGTATTCTCATCCTTTCTTCCTCATTCATCCTTTCTTTTTCATTCTTCCTTTCAGCAGCTTTTTAATTTCTTTTCATTGTCTATCTTGCTCTCTCTTACTCTGTATATGCCTCTTGCTTTTTAGGTCACTGAAGCTCTCTCTCTCTCAAGTTCCTGTCTCTTCCCAGGTGCATTTATTCCCAGTCTCCTCTAGAGACTCCTGCTTCCTCCCTACTTCTGTACTAGGGGTCTGAGTCTGGGTCTGGCTGGCTCAGCAAGGCCCATTTCCGGTGCTAGATGAAGTGTTCTGCCCCTTTAAAAATAACTAGACAAAGGGTAAATGTGGGACAGGATTGCTCAGCCCTGGGAGGTGGGGGCCACTATTAATAGCCCTAAGAACAGCTGGCAAGAGGGGTCAAGCCTGGTCTGGCCTGGGCTGGGCAGGCTCATGGGGGAGCTGGGACTCAACAAAGGTCAGTGCTGGAAATAGAGGTGGGAGGGGGAGAGACAAGCCTGCCTAGGACTGTACTATACGGGGGCTCCTTTGAGACCCAGCCCTGAGCTTGTGACTGGCCCAGAGTCAAGAGAGCATAAGCATATCGGTATGGGGAACTAGGCTTTCAGCTGTCCCTTACTCCCACATTCACCCATCCGTAGATGCAGCAAAGCGCAGGGTGGGGGGGATGGGGAAGGGAATTGACCTTGAATCCCTTTCCCTTTACTGCTTGTTGGCACTCAGCCAGAGAGCTGGAGTGGGCCTAGCCTAGGGGCAACATCAGCGCTCCTCTAATTCTGCTATCTCAATAGCCTTTAGACTAGTCTCTCTGCTTCCAGTGTCTCTTCCTTCTCCAATCCATCTTTCACCCAGCTGTCAAACTAATGGTCCTAAGCACAGGTCTTACTGTCACTTTCTTGCCCAAGAAACCTCATTGGCTCCCTACTGCCTCTAGGATAAAATACAGCTTAGTTAGCATTTAAACCACTGCACCATATGGTTACAACCTACCTCTAGCCTTAAAGCATACAACTGTTCTTCAAATACTCTGTTTCAGCCAAACTAGCCAACTTGCTGTTCCCTACACTTGTCATCTCATCCCCACCTCCATGCCTTTCCATAGACTGATCCTCAAACCTGCAATGTACTTCCTCTCCTCCACCCCCCACTTAGACTTCTGAGACTCCTTCAAGGCTCAGCTCAGGGGCAACCTCCTGGTAGAAGCTTTTTTTTTTCTTTTTAAAATTCCCCCTGGTTGTTAAGCGCTTTCTCCCTCAACTTCTCTTATATCTTCTTAACAACTTATGTCTCCTAAGTCCCAGTGAAATATGAGCTTCTTGAAAGCAGGGACTGGTTTTGATTTTTGTCTTTGTTTTTCCAACGAGAATTGAATTGAATTGAAAATTGAATTTGGATGAGGAGAACTGGACCCACCCACCCTACCTCCTCCAGGCCCATTTGAGGTCATGGATGGAACCCATTCTTCTCTTCTTGTCCACTGGTTTGGTTCACATGGGCCTTATGCCTCTTTCTACCTTGCCCTGTATATATTTGGTTTATCTATTAGTATATATAATATATAATAGTATATATATAATATATAGTATATACTACAATATAAATAATAAATATAAAAATATAATATTTAATAATATAATATGTATTAGCACACAGTTACTGTAACACACTTTGTGTAAAAACCTCCTGGGTCAAGTACAGTGAGGGATGTAGAGGTGTGGGTCCTGTCTTCATATTGCTTGACTTGGCTATAGGGTTCTTCCCTTCTCTTTCTTCTTTGTATGGGTGATAGTGACCAACTCTTTCAGTCTGGGCCTGGCCTCGACCCCACCCTGCTACAAAGACATAGTCTTAGGATGCAGTGCTCAGGCCCAAATGGTGACTGCCTCCAAGAGAAATAAAACCATCGCCTTCCCATGGAGGACTACTTCTCAGACGGCTATCATCTTCAGATCAGAAGTTAGGCCAAGTCAAACCAAACTAGGCCACCCTGGGGCAGGGAGATGACCCCAGATGGGCCAAGAGCTATTTCTCTGTTCTCCCCTCTCTGCCTTATCTTGTCTTTATCCTAGCCTGGTTCATTCTTTTGTTGCCATTTCTCCCTGTTTAAACTCAGTGGAGGAGCAACTTTGATGGAGCTTTCCCCTTCAGATAAAGACCACAGCATCTGTACACATCTGAAGGGACAGTGGTTTCATGCCTTGTGTCATTCAGAGGTTCATTCATGTGACCTGGAGCAAATTACTGAATCCTCTGGGCTTCTGTTTTCTTGCCTGTACATTGAAGGATTTGGAGTAGATGATCTTTAAAATCCATTTCAGCTCAAACAGTAGATGATTGTCCTTTAGTCTGTTACTATGTTACCTCATTCATTCATTCAGCAGTGTGGAGTGGTGGAGAAGAGTGGGCCTCAAGACCAGATCTGAACCACAACGCCAACATTTTTTAGCTGTGTAATTACACACAAAATCATTTTTCCTCTCTCAGCCTTAGTTTCCTCATCTGTAAAATGGGAAACTACTCCTTGTTCTACCTACGTCCCAAGAGTAGTTGTGAGTAAAGTGCTCTGTAGCCTTAAAGGGCTATAAAAATGGGAGTTGTTATTTATTGACTGATTACTACCTGCTACATTCTGTATCACTCAGAATAATCCCTTATAGGATCTTAGTCTTGAGTAGGGGCAGCCTTAGCTTGTCATCTCCATGTCCATCCATCTCCGTGCCCTTCCCCCTATCCCAACCCCCATTGGTAGGGATCTTGTTTATTGACTTAAGACTAGCGATTGGGTGTGTTCTGGCTGGAGCTGTGGTTGAGCCGGCTGGAAAAATCATGCTCAGCTCACCTCCTAGATTCTGTGTTTCTCGTGCTTTTGTTTTCTAGCTCCATATTTTCTTTGTGTCCCCTTTTTATGACATTTCCCCACTCCCTTTATTTTCCTGTGGCCCTTTAGAGTGAAGTAAGATGGTGCTTTTGCAAATAGAAGTCAGTTTGCCTCCCTTGGCACAAGATGCCTACCCAGTGCCCCAGCACCATCTTAAGGGGTTTTCCCTGGGCTGGCTCAGCATGGTGCATATGATGGCTGCAGAGGAAGCCTTCTCCAGCAGGGGCTAGACAGTGCAGTGCCAGCTCTCTATTAAGGTGGCACCATAGGCAGGTTGGGTTGCTTGGGAGGCAAGGGACTGGGCAGGGAACTCTTATTTGCTGGGGATGGAATTGAGTGTTCCTGGATCATTTATTTTCAATGGGGGAAAATAAATTTAGCAGCAATTTCTTTGGATTTGCATGGGGATAGATGAGGCTGGTGTAAGTAGCGGCAGGATGGGGTGTTCCTGATGCCTAACATGGGCTTAGGAAGGATGGGATGTCAGAAGTGTGGAGACCATTGCTGTGGAGCAAAGTTCTCTAGCCTTTGGGGCAAACCGGGGAGGCAGGTGTCCTAAGCCCTAAGGGACAGCTTTCTCAGGCTTCTGCTTGGTCCTTTGGCACCCTGGGCATTGAGCATGCCATTCTAACTCCAGGCTAAAGTGAAGCTGTTCAACAGGCCAGGCGTGCAGTGTCTATAGCATAAAATAAGTCAACTAGGCTATCACCCACCATCTGTTCCCTGGGAAATCAAGTGCCTCAGACAGACTAAGTTGGGCTATGGAGAATAATTAGGGGACTTATTGGGTGAGAAGGGAATAGGTAACCCACTGACTAGGACCTTAGGCAACCAATTCCCTTTTGGTCTGGTCTCTGAACTCTAACCAGCCAGCCAAGCCTTTACCACATAGCTGAACCCCATTTCCAGGGAAGGGCCCCACTGCCAGCCAGTGGAGGTGTCTCTGATGCCCTCCTCAATCATTAGCCTTCTTCATTCTGTTTTCCTTACTCCCTAATTCCCCTTTTATTCACTCACTCTTACCCATTGGCTATACAGGCATCTTTTGGGTCTGTGAGTGTTGGGGGAAAGGGGAGGCAAAGTATGGAAGGAGAAAGAAAGGAAGAGGGTTCCTGAAAGCATGCAAGCATGCTAGCTTAGCACAGTACCTGGCACTCAATAGGTGCTTAATAAATGTTTAGTGACTGAGTGATTATTATAGGCTTGCATGCAGAATGTAGAAGAGCTAGAAAGCCACCTGAAGATCCCATAGCCCAAATCTTTACAAAGGTGGAAACTTGAGTCCAGAGAAGTTAAATGTCTACCCAGGGTTACATGGGTGGTAGATAGCAAAGCCCAGATTGGAACCCTTTGACTCTAAGATTTTGCCTCTGTATGCCCATTTGACCTCCATCCCAGTGCCTGGCATCAATATTCTCTTTACCTTTTTCACAGTAATGGCTTAAACTCCTCTAAACATTAGGGTGGTAGCCCCTCCTCTTATGGGAGGGTCTGCAAGTTGTTCAGAAAGTGTTATGTTGTGGTGAAAAGAACATGGGTTGTACAATCTTGAGACCTGTGTTCAAACTCTAACCCTGTTAGCTACTAATTTATTCTCTATAGGATCATGAATGAAGCATTTGATCATTTGTTTTGAACTTTTTCTTCTCTAAATCGTATTTAACCTGTGAAAGAGTTCCTGGGCCCCAGCCTCCAGGTTTTGAGGGGCTAGATTGAGGGAAATATGAAAGAGAGGAAGAGGCCTGGCACCCAGGATGACAGTTTCTTCAGGCCAACCCTTGGGGTCTCATGGGCCTTCCTGTCTCATTGTGTTCTCAAGGACTACTTTGGTCTACTGCCTGCTTGTACCAGGAAGGGGGAGAGGCCTCTGTGCCCCACTCCCACCCTTCAAGACCATGTCCATCTACCTGTCCACTTCTGTGGGACAGCTCAGGTTCCTAGACTTGAGTTTCAGGACACACAATAGTCACATTCTTCAATTCTGCCTACCATAGGGCAGGCTCTTGATCTCCCCCCCTTCCCCACCCCAACCCAAGATTGGGTTTCCTGTGCCTTGGTTCTGCAGAAGAGAAGTTGGGAGGGCAGGGGCTCCAGGATAACTTGGCTCCTTGACTATTTCCAGGGAGCTGGGTACTGTCATGTTGTCTAGAGTATAGACACCCCTTTGGGCACTCTAAATCCTAGGCCTGTCCCATATCTGGGGCACACCCCCTGGGATTCTGCCCACATTCCAGAGCACACACCCCACTTGTTTATAAGAAGAAACTTAGTTATAAGGAGAAACTAAGGAGAGATGGGCTGGGGCAGGCACAAGAATCATGCATACCACTTCCCAAGGGACAATTGGTCTTCCAGGGAATAACAGCTAACATGTCTGGAGTACTTTAAAGTCTACAAATAATTTTTCTTACAATGGCACTGTGAGACAGGTAGTATAAAGATTATTAGTTCCATTTTATGAATGGGAAAACTGAGGCTCAGTCCAGTAAAATGACATACCGTGTTTCCCCGATAATAAGACCTATCCCGAAAATAAGCCCTCCCCTTACTGTGTAAGATTCCTCTAAAATAAGCCCTCCCCTGAAAATAAGCCCTATTGAGATTGCTACTGTAGTGAAGGTGATCCCCTGCGCTACACGCTACATTATGGTACCCTCTGTATGCCCCGGCCCCCCCCCCCCGTGAAGCGCACGCCACGCTCCGAGCTGCATCCAATCAGAGCTGCAGCAGTGAGTGCGTCATCCTGTTCTTCCCCAGTGATTTGCTTATTGAATAAAGGTACATTTTTTTGTTCACATTTACCTGTTTATTAAAATTGCTGTCAATGTTCATTAAAATAAGCCCTCCCCTGAAAATAAGCCCTCGGGTGTTTTTCTGTCCCCAAAAAATAATAAGACAGTGTCTTATTATCGGGGAAACAAGGTAGCTACCAAGTCAGAATTTGAACCCAGGTCTTTCAACTCTAAATCAAGAAAGGTAGGGTGTGTGTGTGTGTGTGTGTGTGTGTGTGTGTGTGTGTGTGTATAGGGTAGTACAATCCTCTCCTACAGAGCTGATATTTGTTTTTGAGCTGTTAGTGGGGGTAACTAAAGTTCTGTCAGTGTCACTGTGTCCCTAGGTGTGGCCCAGATTTTATATGCATGCATGTCATTGTGTTTGAAAGTTTATGTGCAAGTGTATCCTGTGAGTGTATCCACTGGTGCACTTACCAGTGTGTAAGTGCATTTGTATAAGTCTGTGTCTTTGTCTGAGGGTGTATTTGTCTGCCTGAGACAAAACATGTCAAGAGAAGATGTGTTGGTATGTCTTGTATGTGTAAGTATTTGCATCAGTGTATGTCTATATATGTGCACATATAAATATGTATATTATTGGTGTGTGAGTGCATCTGTGCATATGTAAGTATGTATCTGGAAGTAGGGGTCGGAGTGAACACTTACATGTACACATGTATGAGTATCTCCAAGTATGTGTCTGTATGTGTGGGTTTTGAGGGTGTTTGAATGTGCTTATATATGTCTGAGTTCATGTGTATGTCTAAGTACATATGCGTGAGTTCGTTCATGTTTCAGGGATTGAATGTATGAGTGTGAGAGTGTGTGTGTGTGTGCGCGCGCGCGTGCGCTCTCGTGCACATGCTTGAATGTGTTCCTCCTCCTGCTTCCTAAAGAGCTGGTGGAGCCATCGATGTCTTCGGGAAGCAGCTGGGTGGTGATTTACAGACTGTCCCTTTAACAGAACAGAGTTTGTTAGGGGTGGAAGCTGAGGCTGCTCTGAGCAGGACATTCCTTCCTCACCTAGCGGGAGCCATAAATATCTCCCTGTCTGTAACCAAAAAATATATATATTAAAAACACGCCATCAATCTGGGGTTTATGTGTAGTGCTGGCCTCCTCCTGGCAATTGTAGACTTCCATCAGAGATGGAAACCCCAATAAAAGGCAGAGAAAGTTCTTTTGGACAGTCAAACACACAGACACACTCATACAGCCTCTGAGAAGAGACCAGAGAGGTGAAAGAGACTAGAGAGGGTAATGGTGAGAAGAAAGACAAGGCCGGAAGCTGTGGAGGAAGAGAGATCTGGATGGGAGAGAGGGGTGGAGGTGGGGCCCACTTCTTAATGGGGGTGAACCCAAGTTGGAGGAAGGGTTGGATGCTAGTGGCTTCTTGCCAAACCTGGCTCTGGGCTGAGAGGCCTCTCCTACAGTCCCCACACTCAGAAAGTGGGGAGTAACAGATCACATGTGTGTAAGTGATTAAAGGAGGCCCCTTACAGCCCTCTGCCAAATTCTGTTTTGGAACTCCCTCCCTAGTAGGCTGCTCAGGATTCATCAGCTCCCAGATGCCTTCTCTTTCCCAGTGTTTCTGAATTGTACCTGAAAGACAGAACCCTTGGGAAAAATCTCTCTGTCAATCCAGGCTTCTGACTTTGTGCCGGTGACCTTTAGGCTGGAGAGCCCTGGCTATAGAAGTGTAAGATGTAGAGCTGGGATGTTTTGGAGCTGAATTTTGAATCGTCTCTTCCCTACTTCCTTCAAAGGACCCTGTAAGCCATTCTTGCCCTGTCACCAATGAGAGACTGAGGCCTCTTGTTCTTGGGCAGGTTGATGCTAAGCCAGATACAGAAACACTATTCTTAAACTCTAACAAAGCCTGTAAAAACATTATGGTATGGTTCTTGAGTTGTAGGACCCTGGTTCCAATCTTTCTTTTGATATTCAACCATCCTTAGTCAAATAATTTAATTTTTCTGGGCCTGAGTTTCCTCATCTATAAAATGTGGGTATTAGATAGACATAGGTACTCTGATGTTCTTTTGAGCCCTAATCCTGTGATCATATGATGCAATTAAAGGATCCTCATACCTAGGCCATGAGGAGAGATAACTTTATGACTAGAATCCAGGTAGCTCACTTTCCCACTCCCCTCCTTTGCCATCTCCTTCTCAAACAATTACGAGTATTTTTATGTGATGAGTCAAATGACCAGAAATATTTTATGTGATAAATGATAGGGAGTATTTTTATGTGATAAGATAGTCCAAGAGCTCATGGGTAGAGAAGGGAGCTTTCTTCCCTGTCCAGGTGACCAGCTGGGTGAAGATACTGAGCTGGGTCTATATAGGCTAGGCCCCAGAGCAATGGGATAGGTGCCTGTTACTATGGTAAAGGCTGTAGGGGAGACCTCTGGCTGAGAACACATCCTCTGGGAGCATGTGGACTGTGCCAGGGTGGGGAATTAAGTGGGAGAGGCTTTGGTGGGGGATGGTTGGGGGGTGCTGAGGGCCTAGGCTGTGGAGGATAAAGAAGGAAACTGGGCACCTGCCCTCATCATGCCAGCCAACCTCCTCCCTGCCCCCTTCCCTTACCCACAGGCCACCAGCTGGCCTATTGTCTCTCAATGAGAAAGCAGCTTCTAAAGTGAAGGAACGGAGATCAGTGTGTGCCTAGCCATACACACCAGTAGGGAATTGGGAGGTGAGGAGTGTTTAGGGCTTAGGGGGAGAGAAAAAAAGGAAGGGAACAACCGAGAGAGATGGGGCAATGGAGACTGAGGAAGGGACACAGTCAGAGACAGAGTGAAAACCCTCCACCTTTAGAAGCAGAGAATAAAGGCAGAAACAGCTGTTCAGCAGCAAAGTTCCCCTCCTGAGCCATTGGCAGTGGGGAGCAAGCAGGGCCTGTGAACAGGAGATAAAGAGTTCAGGAAAAGTGTTTTCTCTCACTAACCGTGGATTTGAGTGTTTGTTCAGCTGGTGGCTCCGATAAGCCATATTCTGCCAGATAAAAGCCAGAGCTCTGAGATCAGGGCTGGGGAGGGGGCGTAATGGAGGAGCTGTTCCTTCCCTCCCTCTTCTTCCCTTGGCTGCCTTGCCCTTGGCCTGAAAGGTCCTCTATGAGCTGAGACAGAGAATGGGATGACACAGGTGAACTGGGAACCCCTTCCTGAAGACAGACCACTGTCCTCAAGCAGTGCTAGCCAGGGTTCCAGTCCCTCGGGAGGAGAGAACAGGGACATTGCTTCTGAAAAGTAGGGAAATAGCTAGAGAATGTCACCCCAGGCCCCCCTGGACCTACTCAGCAATGTGAAAGCATGTGTAGGAAGCTTGCCCGTGGTGTCCACATGTTACAGCTAAGTCTGATCCACAAATTGAGGGTGGGGGGAGTAGGAGGGGAGGAGAAGGGGTATCATTACTCAGGGGACCTAGCACCTTAAGCAGCACTAAACAGCATTGCTGGGGATCTTGGCATTGCTTCTAGGACTACTCTGTCCTAACCTTTCAGCCATCCCTAAAGGTACGGAGAAGATTCTCCCACCTGTCACCTCCCATCTAACCCTGGAAGCTCAATTTCCCTCTCCTGGTAATGGGTCTCATATATTTAGCTAATTTGGGTCACTAGTCCTGGAGAATATTGGGAGCAACTAGGTGGTGATGTAGATAGAGTGCTAGGCCTGGAATCAGTAAGACCTGAGTTCAAATTTGATCTCAGGCACTTACTAGCTGTGTGACCCTGGCCAAGTCACTTAATCTCTGTCTGCCTCAGTTTCTTCAACTGTAGAAGAGACAATAATAGCACTTATCTCCTGAGGTTGTTGTAAAGACAAAATAATATTTGTAAAGTGCTTTGTAAATATTAAAATGCCATATAAATGCTAACTTATTAGTGTGCTAGCTATATTAAAAGGGCCTTCCTAAGAGGAACAGTCACATCCTCAGCCCTAACTGACCAAAAGGGTACAAATGGTGTATTTGGTTACCTCTAAAACAGAGGGATACAAACCCAGCTGCCCCTAGGTTGGCTCTTCAGCCTCTCCCCAGACCCATACCCTGTCCAGATTTTCAGTCTTTTGTCCTGGGGCTAAGCTCAGCATCTCGGGGGCTGGCGGCTGTCAGCATTGTGGGGACTCCGGCCCGAGCCGCCAGCAGTAAGATGGCTGCCAAGGTTTAAAATGGCTGCCAGAAGCGAACGGGAAGAGAAGCAAAGGGGTTCAGACTAGTCGGATCTGCTTTTAGTCTGGGGGAAGGAAATCTCCCTCGGACAAACCTTGACTCTGCCTGTAAACTAAAGTCACAACAATAACAACAACAATGACGATAGGGATACTAATCATATTTATGGGTGATTTCCTATTGGAGAAATGATTTCTCCCCCACTCTCTTTCCCAAATCCCCTAGCTTAGAGGCCCTGCTTACTTCCCTGATCCTCTCCCTGACTCTGTCTCTTTCCGTGTGTGTATATGTGTGTGTCTTCTTGGTTTCACCTGAGGATTTTGGAATTGAATGGGACAACTCCAGGAGTATGTGCCTTCCAAGGGGAATTTCAAAGCCAGTCCTGGGAGGTTGGAGTAGGACCTTTGTGGTCTCCAGCTTCATGGACTTTTCCAAGTTAAGTCAGGAGCTGCACCTTTCTTTGAATGGAACATGGACCATGCCTGCTTCTTTTCCCCACAAAGCAGATACAACTATATCAACTTCTCCAACTTGGTGGGTGAAGGCTCCGTGTCCTCTACCATAGTTGATTTGGAGGCATAAAATCATCCTTGGCAGCTTCATATCTTTGTATGTAACTTACTCATCTTTCCTTGGAGGTTGGTTTGACTTAGGCCTTTAGATTGCCACTGGGGCAATCTTTGTCCAAGCCTATGGGACCATGACTACAAGGCTTATGGGAAGGTGGGGATGAGTAACATAACCTATGGTCAGGGAACCCATCTTTTTTTTTTTTAGGCAATGAGGGTTAAATGACTTGCCTACAGTCTCACAGCTAGTATGTGTCAAGTATCTGAGGCTCAGGTCCTCCCAACTCCAGGGCCTGTACTCTGTCTACTGTGTAAGGGAACCAATCTTGAGGATCCTGTTGGGAAGGTGGTGGTGGTGGTTGTGATAGTGAGGAAACTGCCCCTTAAGATCCCACAACTACTTAGCAATAGCAATAATCCTTTAGCCAAGCTGACTGGATCCTAAGCTCAGATCTAGGATGAATCTTAGCAGAATTGAAAGGGACTTTGCAGGTCATCTACACCTCTCTAAGCTGAGCAGAAATTCCCTTCACAAAATCCCCAACAAATAGTCATCCAGTCTGTACTGGCAAATCTTACCAATAGGAAATTCACTACCCATTGAGGCAGCCCATTTCACTTTTGTAGGCTTTCTAATTCTAATTTCACTTTCTAATTATTAGGAAGCTTAAGAGGTTGAAGATTTTAAGTGACTAAAAATCTATTTATTCCTTTCTCTTAGCATTGCACTTCCTAGATGAGAAGCTACCCCATCTAGGCAGCTTCTTTAGTCAGATTCCTCATTAAGTAGGACTTTTCCCGTAGGCTCCCTCCAAAACTTAGGAAAGCATATAAATAAGTGGCCTTGTAGGCAGCTGTGTCTCCCTACCCAGTAAAAGCTATGTGGGAGGTAGGGACCCAGGGCTGGCACAGTAAAGGCTGGTAGGATTGGGGCATAGTCTTTGCCCTTCACTGTGAGTTGAACCAGGTCAGGGAAGGACCTAGAATCTGTAGTGATGTCCAGGTCCAAGATGTAGAATGGTTTTTCCTTCAAGAATACTGGTGCAGACTTCCCTTAACCTGGAGTATTTTTGGTTTGTTTCATAGTTTCCCTCTTCTGTAGTTGAAGTAGGAACTGGCCCCCTTCACCTCTTCCCACTGTTCTCTCTACCCCAATACTTGGACCCTGAAGGGTTATGGTGGGGCTAAGGCCTGCAGACAAACTCCCCCAGAAGGAATGTAATGGAATGTAGTAGAAACATTGAATTTGGAGTCAAAAGTCCTTCCACTTATTGCCTATATTATATTGCCATTAAACCTCTTGATGCTTCAATTTTCCTCATCTGTAAACTGAGATTGGATTGGATGATCCCTAAGGTGTCTTTTAGCTCTAAATCTGATGAGAATTCCAGGATTCCCTACCTTCCAGGATCAGGAAGTCACTAAAGTGAAATTCCCAGACATCAGACCAGAAAGGGCTCTGTGGTTCTCTCCATCCGGGTGAAATTCCACCCCCATACACCTGCTGACAACCCAGTACCAATCTAGCTTTGTACTTGCCTTAACCTGGCTACTGTACTGGCCTGCCTGCCCTTAGTGATCCTCATCCTTTCTCAGAGGTGTCCATGTTGCTTCTCTCTATATCCCCACCCCTAACTGGCCTCTGGCCCCCCTGCTTCTTTAGCCTCCTGCCAACTGCCATGCCCAGGCGGGCATTCTGGAGGTCCCTGTAGTGCCCCTGGCACACAAAGCATTGGGGGGTAGTGGGATGGGGAAGGAAGGGGGCTTTCCCAAGCTCAGCAAAATACTCACACACACACACACACACACACACACACACACACACACTATCCCTGCCTCGCTGTACAATAGGACCCTTGTGTCTGAGCTCTGAGCAGCTGTGGCACTGGGGCATGAGACAGCCCCAGACTGGCTGGCACAAAACGGGCGACAGCGTTGGGGGCACACCTCCCCCCTCGGGGTTGCCAGGCACTGCCTGCAAGCTTAAAGGTGAAAGGGTAGGGTGGGGTAGGGTGTATATGGGGGGGGGGGGGAAGCAGGCATGAAAGAATGGCTGGGAATGGAGTTAATTAATTAAAGGAGCATCTCATCTGCCAGCCAAAAGGACGTGGGGGATGGGGACTCCAGGCCTCTCTAGCTGTGGGAGGAAACCTGGTCTGGGAGCTGAATTCTTTCCCTAGCTTCTTCAATGTCTTGGTTTGAACCCCCTTTTTTTTCTCCTGACTTCCTTCTTCTGAGATCTCTTGGAGTTTTTCCCTCTGCTGACATCAGGGCCATGGCTCTTAGGTGGGAGTGGAGTGGGAGTGGGGAGGAGGAAGTTAGGGTTAAGTTATTCCAGGGTAGCTTGATGCCCTGCCCTGGGGTAAAACCTGAGCTTAACCCCATCTGCCCTTTTGTATCTCCTGGCAGAATCCGGACAATCAGACAGTTCAAACCAGCAAGGAGATGCGGACATCAAACCACTGCCCAATGGTGAGTCCCTTTCCTCTTGGTCTCTCCCACTCATCCCTGACCTGCCCAAGTCTGCCTTTGTCCTTCCTTCCACTTCCCCTTCTCTCGGGTCTCTGGGTCATTTGGTAGGACCTATGAGTCATTTGGGTCACTCCATTTCCCATGGCCCCAACACTGTCCCCTCCAGGGCAAATGTGGAGGTCAGGGTATAGGTAGAGTCTTGGGACTCCACTGGGTGGGGCAGCAAGAGATGCCAGAGAGTCCCCTTCTCTCTCTACCCTTGCCTCACTGATCTTCTTCTCCCTTGTAGGGCACTTAAGTTTCCAAGACTGCTTTGTGACCTCTGGGGTCTGGAATGTGACTGAACTGGTCAGAGTATCACAGAGTAAGTGAGTCCCCTTCCTCTCAGGCCTGGAACCAGGCTGGTTGAGGGAATTGGGTTGGGAGGGATCCCCTTGTTACTCCTGTGTTGAGTATCTGGCCATTGATGTCTTTGTTCTGCTAGGTTTGGGGAGAGAGCAGATGGAGATCCCTCCAGACAGAGGTTTCTCTCTCTTTGACCCCACACAGTCACTACTCCCACCCCTTGTTATGGCAGAGTTTATTCCTTCAACAGGAGTCGACCCAGGGCAAAACTATATAGACCTTGAAGGGGAAAAAGAAAATGTCCTGGTGTCTTAATCTCCACCACCATGGAGGAGAAAATTTGTACTCTAAAAGAGTACTCTAAATTTGTACTCTAAAGAGCTTGTCGGGAGGGAGACCCTCCTCACCGAAGGACATGGCCCCGCTCCCAGTATTATTCTAGGCCTCCAGCTGCAGAATGAGCCTGATGCTCTTGGTCATTGGTTATTCTTAGAGAGTCTGATCAAAGAGAAGGGTCAGCCTCAAACTGGTAGAGGCCTCCCTGCCCAGTCTTCTCTGACCCAGAAGGAACCCTCCTGCCCTAACCTCTTGAAGACAGGATACAAAAAAAAAGGGGGCGGCTGGTCTCTCTTGTTCTTTCTGACTTTGTGGCTTTCTTTCTTACCCATCTAGCTCCTGTTGCTACGGCGTCAGGGCCTAACTTCTCCCTGGCGGATTTGGAGAGCCCCAGTTACTACAACATAAACCAGGTGACCCTTGGGCGGCGGTCCATCACCTCCCCTCCTTCCACCAGGTAAGTGTGGCCTCCAGCCCTCACTGAACTTTCTGGTCTTCATTGCCCAATCTGTCCCACATTGTCCTAGGCCTTTGGCACACCCCAGGGATAAATAATGTATAAGTGAGAAGGCTATAGACATTGGTACCTGTTAAGAGTTGGGGGTGGTGGGGTCTTTTCAGTTCTATAGGGATGCCAACCCCAGGGCTGCATGTACCAGATAGTGCCAGAAGGCATGGGGATTGCTACCATTCCTCAGTATATGCCAGCTTGCTAGGTAAGAACCCTCTAAATTCTAGGGGTTTATCCCCACTCTAGTCAGCTCTTCTGTTCCCTCTCCTTCCCCCTCCCTCTTGGGAATAGGTGCCTTTCTAGGAAGACTAAGGCTGACTTCCTGGATTCTTTCCTTATTCTGCCCCATTCTGACTCCCTTTCTCTCTTCTTCAGCACCACCAAGCGCCCTAAGTCCATAGATGACAGTGAGATGGAGAGCCCCGTGGATGACGTGTTCTACCCTGGGACAGGACGGTCCCCCGCAGCTGGCAGCAGTCAGTCCAGTGGTTGGCCCAATGATGTGGATGCAGGTACAATTACCTTAGCACTGCCCTACCTAGAGCAGGGAGTCAGGGACTAAGGAGTCTGGGCTAGTCCTAAATTGGGGTGAACTCCCTCTTCCCTTACAGTCCCAATAAGTTCCACTTCAGTAAAAGGCCTAGGGATATAAAGCAAAGATATTCCTCTTCCTTTCTAGCCCTCCTGCATGTTCCCTCTGGCTTTGCCCCAGGGAGCCCCATGTTGCCAAGTTTGGTGTGCTTTCCTGGCCTGGCCTTGAACCAGGCCAGGCAAAAGGTATGAGGAAGAGTTTTGCTACCTCTTTGCCAGGGAGATTGCTCAGTGATCAAGATGGCATGGAGGGCAGAGACATAAGGAGGGCAACCCTCCAGCTTTATTTAAGTGAGAAAGTCTTCATTTCTCTTTCAATCCCTCCCTTAAGCCTCTCTGTTGCTGGCTTTTTTCAACTAAATCACCACCAGTTCTATGGTTCCTTTTTTTTTTTTTTTACTGTGCAAAGTACTCACCTGTAGAGAAAGCAGAGGGGGCCCAAGAGAAAGGGAGAGAGGGTGGAGAGATTCTTAGACCAGAGTGAGGGATTTAGATGTGAAGAACCCATAGAATGAGTTAACACTAAGAAAAAATGAGCCTCTCTTAGGTATTTGCATCTGAGTATTACCAAGGTAGGGAGACCCTATCCCTGAACCACCCCACCCCCCTACCTTTTTCCTCCTGAGATCAGTTGGCACCGTCTAACACTTAGACACAAAGAAGTGTGGGCTTCTGTGTATGCGTAAAGAGAGTGTGCACAATGCCTCTAAAAACCAAGGTTATACCTGTGCACATGTGGGTGGGTATCTGTGAGTATAGACCTGTGTGTTTGTAAGAAGGGCATGTATACAACACCTTGGTGCATGTGAGGGCTGCAAATGTGGGCATGTTTGTCCCACAGGTTGTGAGCTTAGGATTTTGTGAAAACTTGGGCCATATGTAAAGAGTGTGTGTTCAGGCTGCCTCTGTAGGCAAATATGAGCACATGTGTACACATGAGGAAGATGTTGGCTTACTACTTGGTTATGCTGCATTGCCCAGACATGGGTGTATCATGTAAGGAGATTACATGCCTGATGCCTTGATGAACGTGTAGCCTGTGTGCTTGTGAATAGAATGTTACCTTATCTCAATGCTCATGGGCAGGGCAGGTGAGTGACCATGTGTAGATGAAAATAGAATAGTTGCACAATATTTGGATCATGGTTATGGGTACAGGATTGTAGATGTGTGTTCTTGTGTATATGTACAACTCCTGGATGAGTGGGACCATGAATAGGGATATTTGGGTAGGTACATGGCTAAGGGCATGGGAACAGTCAGGCCTCCGAGTGGTGTCTGCTTTTGTATATGGGACGAGTTATAGGGACCCTGCTTACTTGATGGAAAGCCCTGTTGCCTTGGAACATTATTTGCCTTTTATAGAATTTCAGAGCAAGTAATTGGGGCAATATAAGCCCCGTGAAGTAGCCTGAGCTGGGCTAGACTGAGCTAGACTGGGTTTGAGTCTCCTTTCTTTTGAAAAGGACTTGGTGGATGGGGAAAGAAAAGTTAGGGGCTTTTCTGGATGTTTTCTTGCTTTGTCTTTCATTCTTACCTCTTGTCCCCCAAACGTTAGCTTTGTGTCTCAGTTTTATGGTTTTTTTTTTTGCTCCCCAGAATGGGAAGATAAGTGTTTATCTTTGTGTCCACAGAAGGGCTTTGAGATTCTCAGGTTCTTCCCAAAATTTGTCCTGTAGGGGACAGCTGCTGCTCTGGAGTGTTACTGGAGCCTCTTGTGAACTAGGCTAGCCAAAACAGGGGTTCTGGGTTCTTGTCTTGAGAGAGTTGGTGGGAGTGAGAATGAAGGGAGAAATGAGGCTGAAGAAGTGGGAAAGTAATTATAGAGAATGAACTGAGTAGGCTAGAGGATAGGAGAGAAGGCTTCCATGCCCCAATGCCAGTGAATGAATGTATAAATGAATGAATGCATGAAAAAGCATTAAGTGTAGTGGGGCTCAACTAGGCAGCTGCTCTTCTCTGGACTATAGAAATTGTCCCATGGGGAGGGGGAATAGGGTGGTAGTGCCCTAGTGACAGTGCCATGAAGTTGGCATTGGACAGCCAGTCCCATGAGACTATGAAGTAGTGAGGAGTGAGGCCCCCCCTTTGTTGGGCTCATCTCTAACAGATCTATGCTCCTCCCCCCATACCGACATTCTTCTTGGTGTGCAGTGTTTAGGACTGAGGATTCTCTAGCCTTGCCAGTGCCCCCCATCCTCCTGTAGCTCCTGCTTCTGTGGACACCTGCCCTCTAGCCCCCAGCTTCTGAGTCCCTCCTCTTCTTCCCATATTTCCTCCCCCCCTTTTCTCCCTCAACGACTCTATTCATGTTGTTCCCTGTGCTGCCGACAAATCGCCAATTAAGCAGCCCAGCTGCAGGACCAGGAACAGCTGGGGAGGTGCTGTGTGGCAGTGGGGACAGCTGTGCACAGCTGGCGGGAGCTCCCCCACCCCCACTGTCATGCCAGCTATCAGGTGGCACACAGCTGCCGCCAGATAACACTTCTGCTGGTGACTGGGAGCTCTCCTCCTCCCTTTCCCTTCCATTCTCTCCTCTTCCCATCCCCCTACCCTACCTCCTCTTCTTTGCAGTCTGAATGACTCTCACATCCCTTCAGCTTGGCTGTCCCCTGAAGAACTCAGCCCTAGAGCCTTTGGCACCTCTTTTCTCCCATTCCCAACCCTGGCACCTCTAAACTCACCTCCTGCCTCCTATGCCCCTTGTCACCAGCGCAAGAGTCCTTCCTGCCAAGGGGGAAGGCACTACCCCCAAGCCATGCAGAGGAGCACCTGCTCTAACCTGGCGCTCTTTAGACACCACACCAGCTAAACCCAGGGACATCTGTAATTGCCAACCCCAGAGCTTTCAGAATTAGGGACAGACAGGGCTCTCTCTCTCTCTCTCTCTCTCTCTCTCTCTCTCTCTCTCTCTCTCTTTCTCTCTCCTCTCTCTCTCTCCCTCCCCATCCTCATTTTCAGCTGGGTGGCAGCCCCAAAATCTAATGATAGCACCTCAGGAAAATGAATAGTCAGTACCATGTGACCCAGCCATTCATCTCCTTCTTCCAAATGCGTCCCATTCCTGAGGGAAGTAGTTCTGACAAGCTTTGCCCCAGTCTTATCTGTTCATCTGGGAGAGTGTGTGACAAAGTGCTTTAAATGTTAGCTGTTCTTGTCCTTGATGGTGGTGGGTTTTTTTTTTTTGCTGTTGTCATTTGAAGCCTTGCCCAGGGTTCCCTCTAACCCCAAATCCTACCCTTCCTTGAGAAACCATGGCCTCAAGGTCAC
>NW_027185755.1:3479239-3485884 GCF_028583685.1 Petaurus breviceps papuanus | reverse complement strand
ACCATCCGCTACCACCACCATCATGGCCAGGACTCACTGAAGGAGTTTGTGCAGTTCGTGTGCTCGGATGGCACAGGCCAGGCCACAGGGCAGGTGAGCTTCGAGGGAGCCCCAGAAAGCCTGGGTTGCAATCTCATCCCTCCTGTCTTTCTGTCTGTCTACTGTCTATCCGTCCGTCCGTCTGTCTGTCTGTCTGTTCGTCCGTCTGTCTATCTTCCTGTCTCTTGGAGCCAGTAGAGAGACTTGTGAACCCAAAGATCCACCTAGAGGCAGGGCAGTAAGAAACCAAAAGCATCCTCAAGTCTGACTTGGGGGAACAAGACAGGGAGAGGAAGTATTTGAAATCTAACCCTGTTTTCTTGGACATATCATATAGTGCCCAGACCCAGCTATAAAGGACTTTGGGACAACCTGACCCAACAAAGGGGTCTTTTTCCAAAGGAGCTCCTTGCCTAGCAAGCTTCTCTCTGGAGCCATAGTCTCACCTCCTTACTGGAACATTGGGGATCAGAAAATAATGGTTTCTAAACTACTGAGTCAGATGCTAGAACCATAGCTGGTTAGTGCCATGTGCCAGGGAGAAGAGGGTTCTTTTTTTGTGGGAGGCATAGCCTTTAAACTATACCCTTTTATTTCTATCTCTCCATTATAACCCAACCCTTGCCAACTGAAGAATCCCCAGAGTGGAGAACTGGCCTCATTTGGGGCCTGGAATCTAAGTAAGAGAAAGAGAAATCCAGGAGGTTCCAGGTTCAGAAATATCCACTAGGTTGCCCCAAGGTATCTCAGAATGGTGTACAAACACGGCTAGTGGGCAGAGGTTTTAGAACTAAGCCATCTCTCTTTTCAGAGTTTAACCCTAGTTTTCCCCTCATTCTCCTCTTCTCTAGGGTTTTTGGCAGGATGGGCAATGAAGGTCGTGTTAATACTCACTGCCCAGGCCACTCTCTCTCTCTTCACCTCTTGACTCTTCAGTGTCTAGGTTCCTCCCCCCTCTCTTCCCATCTTCCTTTCTTTCTTTATGACCTCTTTACTTCCCCCTCTTCCCACGGAGGTGTCTGTTCCTGCTTGTGTAGCTCACTTCTTGGCACTGGCTTTCTGCCCACTCTTCATTCACCTCAACCTCCACTATCAGTCCCCAAAAGTATGGGTATCTGGAGGAGAAGAGTTCAGGTAATCCCAATAGTTTCTAGTGCTTTCTGCTAGTGTTTGTTTGGAGTGTGGGCCATAGAGTACCAACCAGCTTACCTCCTGGTTCCAGAGAAACTCAGAGTCATGTAGATAGCTCCCACATTCTCACCACTGTAGGCTGCTGTGTAGCTCTAAGCCTAATCCTAGGACTTACAGGGATAGAGACCAGGACTTAAGTTTGGGCCTGCTGAGACCTATCCCAACACAAAGAAGCTTTGAGAGTAGATTGACTTCAAGGCAGCTTATGAGGCTCTGAAGAGCCTCTTGGCCTGTCCCTCCTCATCTCCCCATGTCATTTATAGGACTAGTTTGACTTTTACAGGGTTCTTAGACCAGAATGACCCACTAAGAAGGTCTAACCCAGTAGACTGAACTTAGATATGGGGGCATCATGCAAATGGCCCTTCACCTTAATCATTTTTACTCTGTGTTGACTGTTGCTAATCAGTCCCATCTTAAGTTGAAAGCTTATGTTATCTTGGGGGTAGAGGATTCTTTCCCTTCAGCAGAATCAGTTTCCTGTCCTGACAATGACAAGCTTGGTGGGGAAGAAGGCACAAGGATTGAAACAGACACAGCACCAGTGCTGGAGCAGCCTAGCTAGGCTGGGGGATGACCTTGAGATTCAGTGGGTAAGGGTGGATTCATTTTTTCATGGGTTGGGGGAAATGTAGTAAGAGGAAGAAGCCTCTGCTTGGGGTATGCAGGAGCCTCTGAAGGCAGCTGTGGCAGGGTATCCAAAGGCTCCCCAGAGAAAAGGATGTTCTACTAGGGTTATTATAAGGATGAAACCAATCAAGTTAGAGATGGGTGAAAGGCCCAAGGCCATAGGGCAGACCTAAGGGAGGGAGAAAGCTCAGTATAAGCCCTGGTTCATAAGACCCAAATGGAGAAAGTCCAAGGCAAAGTGGAAACAACTTGGATGAACTCTTGAAAGATGCCATAGGAAACCTCCCCCTCTTTAAAACTTCTCTCAGACAGAAGAAGTGAAAAAAGAAATAATTGAGAGAAAAAGAGCTGGTTGTGCTACTTTCTAGAAAAGTTTCCATGTTTACCAAAGATGCTTATTGTGGCCAGATTGACAAAGCAGAGCTCAGTGGAAAGGGTTTTGGACTTGGAGTTAGAACACCTGAGTTCCAGCTTTTACTAGCTATTGGACCTTGGGAAATTCCCTTCTGCTTTCTAGATCTCTACTTTTCCACCTGTAAAATAAGTTGATTGGATATGATGAACTCTCATAGTTTGTGATTCTAGAAGAGTAAAAGAACCAATTGAGAATTATTTCTAAAATTTGGATATTTTCAAATGATCGAGCTCTGATGCCAGGCTCAGGTCAATAGGATTCAGAATCGTCAGTTGTTTTATAGATACAGAATGATCCTAAAGTTCCCTTCCAGCTGTAATATCCTATGAAATCCTATATGACAATTCAACACACATTTATTAAGTACCTGCTGTGTGCAGAGTCCCATATTGGACAAACACATTGGAAGAATAGAAAGGAACAAATGTTATGCGCATCCTTCCCAAAGTGTACTTGGGGCCACTCAGCTGATTCCTGTGAAGCTCTTGGATCCAGTCCCTGTGAATTAGACCCTGATTAAGGCAGTTCAGGGGAAGAACCAGACTGGCCTGTGGCTGTCAGGCCTCTCTTAAGTGCTTAAAGCTCTATAAAAATGTGAGTTATTATTATTGTTATGATTATTCTCTTACCACAATGGGACAAGACTGGGGAGACAAAGCAAAGCAATGACTGTTGTATCTCAGGAACATTTGTGATCTGTTCCGTGTTTGTCCCTTCACATTTAAAAGCTTTTCCTCTCTGGCCTTTTCTGTTTTCCTGGAGAACCAGGGAATTAGTGGGAAAGACAGATTTTGGGAATGACCGTCACTCACTCACTGGGGCTCAGGTCCAGGACTTCCTAGCAATGTTCTCCACTTGGAGAGTGGAACAGAGGGTATGAATTGGTTATATCTATCAGAGACTGCTGTTTGGTAATTGTCGCCCTGGGATGGTCAGTCAGTGTTAAGTTGTATGAGCCTGCAGGCCACCATTCTGAAAGATCCAGGGTCCTTCACCTGCACAAAGAATAGAGCCACACTATGCTGATTGAGGTGGGTGGGGAATCCCAAGCCTAAGAACATCCCCCCAAATGCCAGATTTCCCTTAGACGCTGTCTGAATGGGAGTTAGCAGTGTTGTAAGTGCTGGAATTGGAAAAGCTGTTGGAGAGGATTAACCATGAGAGATCCTGAGCATCACCCTTGCCTCATCACTACATTCTGTTGGGAAGAAGAAGGCCATGGATTTGAATAGCTGTTTCTGGAAGGAAGTGCTGATTGAAGCTGGTGGTGCTCTTGCTGGAAGAAAGGATGGGGGTGGGGCGAAGAGGAGATGGTCCGAATATTCTCCATCGTCTCTCTGGATAGAAGGAGCCAGGGTGTGTCTGGAACAACTATTAGAGGGACTTAGGTTAGATGGAAGGAAGTACTTGATTTGGAGGCTTTAGACACGAACTGAAACTGAATTCTCTTTTCTGATCAGTGTTTAAGGATAAAAGACAAAATTATCTCTACGAGGGCAGTGTAGGTATGCTATTATCTAGAGGGCTTCACATGCTGTGGGGTGGGGACAAGAAGGTGTCAGAGTTCTCTCTTCTCCTCCGGAATTTCTATTTAATGTGGATATCTGTTGAGGGAGACATGGAAGTCACTCTTCCCTCTTTCCAGCAGGCTCAGATCCAGCCAGGCCAGAGGAGCCTAATGGGGAGGTACTTGGGGGTGAGGGTGAGTTGTGGAGGGTGCACAACACAACGCCGTCTTTTCTTTTCACAGGAGACAGTGTGCAGGAACCATGTATTTATCCTGGTGCAGCTTCATTTACTGCTTTTTACACAATATATCAAAACATGCATTTTGAAAATTTCCTAATTAAAACACTTTCCTAACCAAGAATGACCGATAACCCAACCGAACCCCCAAACTTAAAGGAGGAAAAAAAAGAGCAACATCTGAGAGACCAAAATGACAAACAAACCCCTGCCCAGCCCAGCCCCTGTCCCACGGAGGAGCCAAATACTGCATCTTTAACGAGGGAGCCAGTGCTCCAGTCAGCTAGGCTGTGCCTCCTAAGGGAGCTGCCAGCCCCAGCTCAGGGAGCGTGTGTCTGTGTGCCATGTGATGTGCGTTCATACGTCACTCTATTTATGTTGTTCGCAGCCTAACGGTAGTGGCCAGGGCAAAGTCCCGGGGTCATTTTTGCTACCACCGCCGCCTCCAGTGGCCAGACCTGTGCCCCTTCCTATGCCTGATACCAAATCCACCAGCACTACCCCAGACGGCGCCGCCTTGACTCCTACATCACCCTGTAAGTGGACGATGAAAAACCAAAATCAAACCAAAAGTCCCTGGCCCACCAGCACCAGTCAAATTACCCACCTGAGAGCTCCAGGACACAGCACAGAGCCCAGACCAACCGTGGCCTCCACCCAGCCAGCACCCCCACCAGACTCCCCACTGCCTGCTGCTCCGGGCCCCTCCGGGGGGCGGGAGGGGGCACGGGCCAGGGCGGGGCTGGGCCAAGGGGAGCTGGCGGGGAGGGAATGGGGGGTGGGTGCAGCCATCCCATCCTCATGCGTGATTGCTGTTTTTTTTTCTTTTTGTCTCCTTGTTCTTCCCACCCCCGCCCATGCAACCCTAAAAACAAAAGCAAAAACCCACCACCAAAAAACAAGAAAAAAACAAAAACAAAAACAACCAACACGAAACAAAATCCAGTCTCAAGGCAATCCTGTCACCATCCCCTTACCACCATCCCCTCTCTACCTCACCCTCCATTCCGTAAAGCCTTTAAAGATGCAGTACCTTCGCCTCCTCACACCCTCACTCCTTCGGTTCCACATTTGGTTTCTCATTGTTGTTCCTCTTATTTTTTCTCCCCTCCACCTCCCCCCCAGCTCCCAACACCCATCCTCCCATCCAGAGGTAGGGGCAGGGAGCCCTGAGCCTTGTCCCGCTCCTCTCCCTAAAGTTTCCAAAGCAACAAAGAGTTTTGGCAAAGGGAAGAGAGAAATCTAACCAAGTCAGAAGGCATAGAGGGCCTGTCTGGCCCAGAGACAGGGAAGGAGATTGGAGGGAGATAGAGATGGGGCTGTGGTGCCTGTGGGAAGAGAAGGAAGGGCACGTCCTGCAGACTCACAGTGTGGAAGGTGAGCTGGGAGCCTCGGCTGTAAGGCTCTCGGTTTCCTGCAGACTCTAGACTGTGGTGGGGCAGAGGCAGGCTCATTTCTCCATGTTTTTCACTGGCTTGTTGGCCTTTTTTATGTCTCTCTCTTCCTCTTTCATGGTTTTGGTTCTTTTGTTTTCCATCTTCTCCATGTCTTCCCTTTGTTTCATTCACCATCCAACACACAGGCTTGGTCCTTGGGAGAAGGGTGGGAGAAGGAACACCCTGAATTATCAGGGCAGGGGCCTCTACTGGAGAGAGATGGAGAAGAGTTTGGTGAGCATGTGGTCTCTGGTGTGTGTCTGGTAAGGGCCCAACTCAGGCCCAGCAGTGGAAAGCAGGTAGGGTCCCCCATCCCAGCGGCCCAATCCTAAGCACAGTTTTGTTTTTGCTCTTCTGGAGAAACAGTAGGCAAAAGTTGACCTAAGTTTCAGTACCCCATATCCACACAGCCCTCCCTCTTCCTTCCCCATCCCCTGCTCCCCAATAGTATCATCTAATTATGAACCCTTGCAATAGTGGCCCTCAATCTCTGGTCCTGAGGACATTTGGCCTGATTCAGTTTGTCAGTTCCAGAGAATACCATAGTATTAAACTCAGTCCCTCCTGGGAGAGGAAGAATCTCTGTGAGTTGTGGGGGCTGAACTAGACCTCCTGATCAGACTCTTTTCATACCTTTGCTGGACCCAAATCTGAGCTTCCAGCTTGACTTTGCCTGACATTGCCCAGAACTACCCAGAATGGAAAAGAGGAGCAGTCCTGGACTAAGCTTCAAGAATAGTCTCCTTTTTCTCTCACTAGTCAGTGGTGTGAAAGAGGTTGGGAAATGACCACAACCTCAGTCTATGCCAAGGGAATCTTCCCTCCTGCCTCATGCTGCCCCAAAGCCTTTTGCCAGCATAGTGTTTATCGCAGTGAGAGGAGCTGTTTGTGGGCCTAGAGGAGCACCTGAGCTCCCTAGGCATAGTGCCTGCCCCTAGTGCCCATCTGGTAGGTGAGGTAGTTACAGGGGGGTACATTGGAGTTACTAGAGAGGGAATTGGTGTTCCAAGCCCCCTCCACCTCCTACTCCGGGGCCCTCAGGAGAGGTGTGATCTGGAGCTTGGAAGTGGGGTGGGGAGGGAAGAAGTACAAGTGTGTCTGTGTTATAGTATGCAGTATGGGTATAAATGTGCATCTGTGTGGGGAGAGAGAGAGAGAGAGAGAGAGAGAGAGAGAGAGAGAGAGAGA